>NW_013952997.1:251316-257402 GCF_001266775.1 Austrofundulus limnaeus | reverse complement strand
GGTTCTAGAAAAGGCCTCAAAAAGCCCCTGGACCATCAGTTGATAATCACAGTTGTAGCTTGTTTTGCAGCTCTGGACACATTTTATTAGTGAGACAGTAGCAGAAATGGCTCTTGATTGTAAAGGTTGCAAAACCCTGATTTAGTCATTAGCAGTCATCAGGCAACTTCTGAATGCAATTGGTTGTGCTCAGAGGGTGCTGAATACTTTTGCACACTGCACTTTTAATTTTTTTCATTTGCAAAAAATGTTTTGAAATCATGTACAATTTTCTTTCCACTTCACAATTGCATACCACTTTGTGTTGGTCTTTCACATTAAATTCCAGTGAAATATATTTATGTTTGTGGTTGTAATGTGACAAAATATGGAAAAGTTCAAGGGGTATGAATACTTTTGCAAACCACTGTATATGGTAAAGCTATAATTAAACTACACTTCAGACCTATCAAGTCTTCCTCATAAGCAAGACATCACTCTGTGAACGCATGTGCATGTATGCATGCAGATATTTTAAAATAAAATTAGTTACTTAAATTGTGATGATGATGGAGGATCCTAACCGTTTTATACAGTATTACGTAACCCAGGCAGGGGGTAATTTACCAGGTTTCTGGGGAAGTCCCGTTTATTACGGATGTGGGATCGGATCGCTTTTTTCCAGGCTTTTCCGCTTCGTCACCCCTCTGATACGCAGGGGATTCTCCATTGTTAAGCCACACCTGCGCAAAGCGGCCACAGGGATTGCCTCTGACATAATTGGGAGAGCCACTAGCGGGTTGAAACGGGCCCGAGGGGAGGAGGATCAAGATGGATCAGGAATAATGGTCCTGTCGAAATGAGGAAAAAAGAGACCACCTGGTCAGCGAATCTGGTCAGTTAAGAAGGATACTGTGAAAAGAAAAAAATCAGTTAAACCGAGCAAGCCGCGGAAGAAGACGAAGAAAAAGAAGAAGCACCTGCAGCAGCCTCGCGAATGTATTTTAAAGAACGAGAGAGAGGGGGGAAAATAAAAACCATGACTCTGGTACACGGAAAACCTGCAGAATGCGCCTTATCAGAATTGGACTTGTTCGCAGCTCCGATGACGCAGCTTTCCATTCTGGAGAAAACATACTCGGAATTGCTACTGATCGCTGCATTAACGGACACGTCACCGGTTGAATTTTTTATCCCGGGAGATTCGGAACGTTGTACTGATTTGAATAGCACTCTTCTTTATTTACAGATTAAAGTCACGAACGCCGATGGATCAGACATTGATGACGATGAACAGGTTGCACCGATTAATTGTCTTTTAAATACCATGTTTAGTCTGGTGGACGTGACCTTGGGTGACCAGCTGATAACGCATTCCAGCTCTACCCATCCGTACCGCGCAATTATAGAGACGATGATTAATTATTCAGGAAACAGTCTGAAAAGTCAATTTTCTGCAGGTCTGTTTTACAAAGACACCCCCGGATCGCACGAAATTGTGGACCCAGCAGGGCGCAGCGAAGGATTCAAAAAACGAAATTCCATGACAGCTAATTCTAGGACTGTGGAGTTATTAGGACCGATACATAGTGACATATTTTTCTGTGAAAAACTTCTTCTGAACTTGGTTGATTTAAAATTTAAATTTACCAGAGCTAACGACGCGTTTTGCTTGATGAGTGCCCATCAGTCTACATTCAAACTGCAGCTGCTGGGAGCGTCTCTTTTTATCAAAAGGGTTTCGGTTGCACCTGCTGTCCACCTGTTGGGGATTTGTCTGATGATCAGCTGCAGCTTTATAAACCTCCTCCATCAGTTGATCCACGCTGATGCATCTTACCTTTATGGTAGCATCTAGCTCCTAGTTTCTATGTTAAAGAATATATTTTGTACTTACCTCATTCATCCTTTGTTCAAGGTGGATTACCATGATCACAGAAGCCACACCTCATGCTAAGAAGTCCTCACACCAAGTTGGGTCAGAAAACAAAGAACCTCACCACGGAACCCTCACAGCCACTGCCTGAAGAACTGCCACCTGCCTTTGAAAACCTCCTCCTCTGGAACTCCTCGCCTCTGGAAAATCTGTAAGAAAGAATCACTTATTAACAAGAGAAAATCTACAACAAATTACTCTTCCAAGAACCAACACTCACCTTCTACGTTCTCCTCCTTTTCAGCTGATTTCCAAAACCAAACTCCACCTGTAAATAAAACTGCACTTATCTTTTAATTATTGTCTTGGTCTGGTCATTCAGCTCTGCTGCTTTGTTGAACAATATCCCATCCTTGTCATAAACGTTTTCTTTAAAACTTTTGTGTATTTGTTTATAACACAGTTCTGACCGCATTTCAAAATCCAATAGGAATAAATTATTAAAAGTAAAAGCATTGATTGAAAATGAGCACAAGTAGTTTCTGTATACTGACATTTCTTAGGAGGTGGCCTCACCAAAAACTGCAGAAAGTACTATTTCATTAGAATAATTAACAGATTTGTAATATAGGAAGCACTAGTCTGTTTCAGTTTATGTACTTATCTCAAGGCTGCCCAAAGGTTTTCCCAAAAATTAAAATCTTTCTGAGGGCTTTGGACAAACACAATAATATATTTCATCAAATACAAATACTGCTTAAGTACAGTCCCTTTAATGTGAGTGATTAAGTCCTGCTGGAGTGTGACATGATTTGATTGTATACAAACTAATATGGTGTCAAGAGTTTAAAAAACTACCAGAAAACTTTCCTCCTTTAAAAATGTAAGGTGTAGAAAGTACAGGTAACTGTTGGAAAATGCAATTAGTAGAAGTAGAAGAAAATATTAAGCCAAAAAATAAATTAATCAGGTACAGTACAGATATCCTAAATGTATACTTAAGTACAGTAACACAGTATTTATACCAGGTTACTTTACCACTGTGCTAATGACCTTTTTTGTATTTCAGCCAATCTTGTCAACAGTGTGTAAGTATGGTTATGAAATACACTCTGAGGAAAAGACAACAGTGGAGAAGAGACTCACTAATAATGAAAGTATTTTTTTGAATCACATTCACTACATAGTGCGCATGTAAAGCTTTCAAAGACACAAGGACGAACTGTCATTGCAGGGATTTTGTTGATTGTCTAGCCATAAATCATATTATAGACAAGACAGACTGTTATGAACAGCTAATGTGAGTGTATCAAATATGTGACCCATCATATCGAAATAAGGATTACGGTATGTCAAATTTAACAGGGAAGATCGCAAAAATTTAAAGCGTTTATGCTCAAAATATGTGTTTTTGTTGCTATTGCTCAAAAGATGTTTCAAAATTTTATTTTACGGTTACATTTCAGACAGTTCATTCAAACGACACATTGATAATGCATTAATTCATTATGTTTTGACAAAATTCACTTTTTGCAAATGTTTTGATCAAAAGTCCACATTTGCCTATTTCTCTCTCTTGTAGTTTAGCTGTAATGTACAATGTATTTTTAAGGGAACACACCACACAATTACGTGCATTTTTTTGAGAATAACAAGTTAGAAAAAACACAAGACAATAAAAGAACTACACAACAAACTATATAGAAAGTAATTGCATTGATAACTACAAGTGAACTAGAACTGCAAATGAACGTCCACACAGCAGGCATCAGAGAGACACTTCTTGAATGTTAAGGTTTCAGTTGTCCTCTTGTCTGTGGGCTGGGCATTCACTGCATGCAGACGCAACACCGGCCATGTCACTGAAACAAAAACAGAAAGTTACTTATAGTTTATCATTTTAGCATTTAATAAAGTTCGTGTAATATCAGTGCTTTACCTCAGCAATAATCGTGATKCACTGGGGCCTCAACAAGAGCAGAAACCTCGGCTGATATTCGGTCTCTCCAAGCAGCCCCACCTACAGCTTCCAGGTCATCCTCCACCACATCCTCATCATCGTCATCCTCTGTTTCATCCTCCGGCGCCACGACGGCTCCAGCCCTGAGACAGATGTTGTGCAGGACAGCACACGCCGTGAAAACCTGTGAAAGTGGGAAGAGTCACTAGAGTAATTGCTATTGCTTGAGCTTTAATTCCTATTTTCCTTGCAGAGCAGGTGTATTTACTTACATGAGGGGCAAAGGTGTGGTGAACCTCCAGTGTTTGAAGGAAGATAGCCCTGAACCTGCTCTTCATCATCCCAAAGGCACGCTCTATAATGCAGCGTGCCCTTGAGTGATAGCTGTTAAAGCGCTGAGCTGCAACACCTCTTACTGGCCTCTTGTATGGAGTGATGAGGGGGAGTGGTCGCTGAAGGCAGGGGTAGCCTCCGTCAGCAAGGATGAAATGTCCAGTTGGGGGGTACGCTGACCTGTAGATAGGGCTGTGCCATAGCACTCTTGCATCGTGGACCGACCCAGGCCAGCCTACATGTGTGTCAATGAAACGACCCTTACTATCACAAACTGCCTGCAGTATAATGGATGCAAACAGTTTTCTGTTCTTATAGCATTGACCGTCAGGGCCGTTAGGTAGCTTAATACGAACATGGCATCCATCAATTGCTCCAGCTGCCTTACTGAAGGCGTGGTGTCTTCCCAGCCCCACAAACCCTTGGCCTACTGCTTCAAGATCCTCAGGTGTAGCTGGCAAGCGGATGACCTGATGGCATATAGCCACTACTTCATTTGTCACCCTGTGGACAATGCGGTGGACAGTTGAACGAGGCATGTCGAATGCTCTTGCCACCACTCTGTAGGATGTCCCACAGGGCGTCCAGAATAGGAAAACGAGGGTCTCGATGGTTGAACCCCATCCATGCCGCCGGTTCTGTTGCATGTAGTTCATCAATACTTCTAGGGACGCTCTGCTCAACCTGAAGTCTGGTATGGTGTCCTCATCATCAAAAAATCTTTGGAGTACTGGTACTGTGACGTAAATTCTGCAGTACTGGGGCCTTGTCTTAAAAAAAACAAACAACAACAAAAAGACGTTACTGTTATGATTCTGTCACTGTCTGCCTTGATCTAGTCTCAGTTTAATTATTTTCATTTCATGTCCCAGTTACTCTCTGTCTTGTTCCCAGCCTTTCAGTTCACTTCCAGCACCTACTCATTACTCTCGCCCCTCCCGTCACAGAAACACTAATCAAGCTCATTCCACTCACGTATCTGCAGCAATATTTAACCCAGTCTCATTCTCCAGCTCCTTGCCAGATAATCATCAGCCTTGCCTATGATTCTCCAGCGTTCTTGCCCTTTGTCCTGCTCTTGCCTCGTGTCCCCGACCTTGCTCATGTCTCCTGGTTTCACGTCTCCTGCCTCAGCCCCTGTCGGATCCCTCCTGCCTTCTGCTCTCACGGTAACGACCTTGTTTCTGTCCATTGGATTTTTGTCTCTCGCCTGCTCCCTGAACAGCACCGCGCCACATCGGGCCTCTCGGATCTCGACCTTGGAACGCACCTCTGGATCATCGGCTCAGTCACCTCCCTCAAACTTGGTAACTACCTCTGACCACCCGTGCATGACCCTTGCCCTGTTTCTGACCACGAGTAAGTCCAGCGATCCACTCTCTCCTCCCGACAACACAGCCCGGAACCAAAGCACTTCTGCTGTTGTTTCTACCCGGTCCTCATTTCAGCAGGAAAGGTTGGTGATCTTTTTTCTCACAAATTATATCGTGTTCCTGACCCAACCTAACCTTAATATTCTGTGTCCAGAACTGACTACCCCGGATTCCGGTCCCAGTCTTCCAGCCAAATTTTCTAACAAACTTGTTAAAACTTTGACGTTGTTCGGTATTCATTCAGAGCTCAAAACACGAACCTTAACAATTACAACATAACTCGCTACAAAAGGGAATCAAATTTGTACATTACAACAGCCACACACAGGTGTGTGTGTGTTTAAATAAGATAAGATAAAACTTTATTGATCCCACAGTAATGAAATTTGCACATTACTGCAGCTCAGTACAGGAAAGGCTAAGAATAATGAAAGATAAGTAAAAGATAACAAAGAAAAACAACCCCACAATGTACTTATACACAATATACACATGTGATATATTGTAATGTATATATACCAATGCACATGTACACAAATATAGAAACACATGCATATTTATATAC
>NW_013952997.1:242512-251190 GCF_001266775.1 Austrofundulus limnaeus | reverse complement strand
ATATATATACAGATCATAAAGTACAGTAAAAATGTATTATGCCATGGGACCTAATACGATAAAAGTTAAATGTCATCTACGACAGAGTTACGTTGAATTTCATTTACGATCAAAACAGATGTGATTAACGTTGATAATAAGCACACAGCTAGCTGGAAGCTACCATTTATAGCAATACAACGGCACATCAGAGCTTACACTTACCACCGTATTAGGATCAGCTGCCAGCCTTAAATGCAGGTATCTCCTGCGTCGACCAAAAAAGTGTCGAAGCTGCTTCAATTCGGACAAGACAACAAAAAAAACAAAGCACCGATTCTGGATCCATTTTCTTTTTCCTGCGAGCTGCAAACTAGGCGGAAGTACGTGGTCGGTCGCTGAACACATTTGCCGCACGTAAGACTGTGACTGTGTATAAATTTAGAAATTAAGCCATCAAAGTCATCAAGGTTTACTGACATTTATCCTTCAAAAATTTCAGTGGTGCCTGAGGTATAAATGGATTTATGGATTAAAGATAAATCTTTAATCAAGCGCTAATATTCTCCTACGTATTCTTTTTACAAAACTAACTAAAACTAACTGAAATTATAGATAGAATATCCTTAGTTTTAGTGTTTGTCTATGTGTTTTGAGCCATGTGGATCTTTTTATTTATTTATTTTTAATTGAGTAGTTTCACGTTAACTGTGGGCAGCTTACAGCACCTCATGGTCTGTAACAGCACTTGTTTATAAACAAGTGTTGTTGTGTTGTTTTTGTGTTGTGCTTGTTGTTGTTCTGCTGCTACTCAGCATCATCTGCCAAATGATGGCAACAAAAGTTGGGAGACAGCAGCAACGTCTACTTTGGGATTTCTTTGACTGACTGCGAGAAAAATAAAATCAAGTGTCTTGTAGTGGAATCAGGTGATAAAAGAGGTGGAATACTTCTCAAGGGAAAAACTGCATGAATCAAACTCACACAAGATGGCTAACTCTGACTATCTTGACACGCTAGCTTCTCTCAGTAGCTCCATGAAAAACAAGCAACAGGTAGCAACAGGTTGGAGACAACTATTGTCATCGTCCCAAAATAATCACCCAAGTTTTTAGTTGGCAAAATTGAGTTACACAATTATTTTAGGAAGGTGTTGCTATAATGGAGGCTTTAACTAGTGACCAAATAGCAGCTGGTTAGTTAACTCTCAGGAATGTCACAAGCTTGATGATGCTTAGCAAATATGTTTGTTCAAACTATATATAAAAAAAACTAATACTAGAACTAATAAAAACTAAACTAAAACTAAGCATTAACAATGCAATAATAACTAATAAAAACGAGCAAATACACTGTAAAAACTAATTAAAACTGAATTAAAAGAAAAAATGTCACAACAAAATAAAACTAAACTATAAAGAAAAATCCAAAACTATTATAACGTTGGTTCTAATGCTGAGGATAAGATCCTAAATGGTTTCCTCCTCAGTTAAATAACATCTCTGCAGCTACAGTACAAACCTCCTGGCACCACTTCCACAAGTCTGATCTTCATTCAATATTAATCAAAAACACACCATCAATTTAACCATGAACACACCAGTTGTCTCTTAGCAGATTCATAAATAAAACCTGATCTACCTCAAGATCTTTAAAACAAACTCCGTCATGTTGGTCCTCATAAAGCTCTTTATGTGGGTGAGAAGATACAGAACGCCCAGTTCCAGCCTCATCGCAGAGGAAAATGAAATGAAAAAGTCAACAGAAAATCTTTTGCATCAGTAAATGTCAATCTGCTCTCTTCAGTTTCTAGTTTTAATTAACTTTTTAACTTATTCTGAAAATAAAATAACATGAAGTTTTATTTCTATGGTAACAGACACTCAGAAACCATAAAAAAATCTTTGGAAATCATTTACATCTATCAAGTAATGGTTTGTGTTTCCTCATCAACCTGAAGAGGATTTTCTTTATAAATGTTACAAGAAAAGACTCAGAGATTACTACAACAGGATTTTACTGACATGAAATATATGGACAGAATCAAATGAAGCTGGTCCAAGTTTCAGAACCAATCAGGTAAAATCCTGCCTTTAACTGATGTAGGTTTGGCATCAGGCAACTTTTCCTAAAAGACATGTTCCAACTAAAAACTTGTAAAACTCTGGTACAAGAAACTGTGTTCAGAATCCTGAGACAGACTGTCCCAGTCAGAATTCTCTTAGTGAAACCAAACCAAACTCAGACACATTTAGATTAGGAAATTGACTGGAGACCTGTCCAGAGTTCACCTCAGACAAGTCTCTCAGGTGAACTCTGGACAGATCTTTGAGGTATCAATAGCTTATTTGTGTATATATTCATCAATTTGAAAAGGAAAATTACGCGTTCATTTACCTCATTAAGTGATTGTACCAGATAGAAAATACACCAATACATGAATGGTTGAATGTGAAAAGAATTCATACAACACCACACACAGCATTCGGTCTGAAGGCAGAAGATTTATTCTCGTCTCTGCATTCAGGAAGTACCGTCCTTATATCATCATCTTCAGGACCTGACTCTGCCTATTTTTTATTGCATCATAAAAAAGGGCCACTCTACAGCTGGAGTCAGGCCCTCATTCAATTTTCTTGTGCTAGTGTTTAAACAACAGTTCAGTGAAGTGTTGAATGTGTGTTCAGGCATGGATTTTACCTATATGTACATCCTGCTCTGTGTCTTTGACAGCCACTCAGACCAGTCTGTACATAAAATCACCAGTTTAATTACAGGAAAAATTGCACTATAAAAATATAAAGTTTCACCTAAGAAAAACTATAAAATGTGTGGTGCTTTTAAAAATCAGTAAATGAACAACCCCAATAAATTTCTTCACATTCTTTATCCTTTTTTTTTTAATAAATAAAAGGTTGTGTCATCAGCAAACATCATACAGTTCAAAATATTGGATATTGTAAAAAATATAATTTAAATAAAGCATAAATAATTTAAGTCCCAGAACTTACAATTTACCTGCTTCTTCCCTTTAGGTTCACAGGGGTCACTGGTGCCCATATCCAGCAGTCAGAGGGAGAGGGGTGGGGTCTACCCTGGACAGGTCTCCAGTCCATCACAGGGACACACAGACACACACAACCACACAAATACACACAAATTCACTCTCTCACTCACACCTAAGGACAATTTAGAGTTACCAATCAATCTAGCAGTCTTGTTTTTGGCCTGTGGGAGGGTTTCCAAGGGTAACCAATTGAGCCACCACCCACATCAAACATGTAACGTGTGTTGATTTATGTGTTGTTTTTCCTCCAGACCAGTTGGAGTCGCTGGTTTGCACTGTTCACTACGTAACTACCGTTTTCACCAAAGACAAGGGGTGTATTTTTGTTTAAGACGCTGTACAAATTCATCTTTATTCCTCTGGATTTAATGTAGCCAATGAGTTACAGTCTTATTGTTTTGTTATACACGTGTTATTTATGTAAATCCTATATTTGTTGTGTGCTAATTTAAGTTTGTATTTTATTTTCTTACTACTGACAGCAGTATTTGGGCATTTTAAAGCATGTTAAAGACGTGGTGCACAATAAACATCTGTTAAACCTAAGAACAACATTGAGTCTGGATTAAAACTCAACAGTTCTTCTTGGCAGCACTGAAGCCTCACAGCAAGAAGGTCCTGACCTGGGGTCTTTCTGTGTGGAGTTGGCATGTTCTCCTCGTGCTTGTGTGGGTTTTCTCCAGACACTCCGTTTTCCCCCACTCCCCAAAAATATGTACAACAGGTTACACGATAACTGTGCCCCTTTCCTCTGAAACCAAAACTTTTTACAAACTGCCCCACAGAGGTATGAAATAATGTAAGTCAATAACTTTTCTGCTCTTGGCATGAGTAAATCAGGGGTCTCCAACAGGTAGCTCACGAGCTCATGTAAAGTAGCTCGCTTCAAAATGGGGAGAAAAAAAGCGACTTGCTTCACAACCCGAAGCAGCGATTTATATAGTCAAACAGCCGAAAACTCATGTGAGATAAAACAGGCATTGTGCACGGAGGAATCTAACTGATAAAAACTTTGGAGCTTTATCCGGGATAGATTTGTGGATAAATAAGGTTGACGGGTCTGTGATTCGCACTGAAGACTACAGCGGCAGTGTTGCCAACTCCTGAGCAAGAAAAGTCCGTATTGGCTGTCCTAAAAATCGCTAGAAGTTGCTAGATGACATCATCACGCAATTTGCATAGTTGGGTGTTTGCCACTAATTGTGATCTGAGCAATAGGAGAGATTATGAATAGAAAAAAGTGAATATAGACACAAAATATGTTCAGAACTGCAATTAAACTTAATGAAATAAAAATAATTGTATGACTTCAATGCTTAGATTCATATTACATAAATTAAATTAGTGATAATCTTAAATTTAATCTGCAGACTGGTTGATGTCACAGGGTACAGGGAGGAAGAGGTGACGCAGTGAATAAGGGTGAACCTACGTAAGTGGCAACACTCCATCATTCAGCTCTCTTGCTGATTCTATGCAGTGCTAGTCATCTCACTAAGTAAAAATAAAAAAGCACTGAGAAAAACAAGCAGGAAACTACACATAAGATTACAGTGATGTGCAAAAACAGAATGAAAAGTAAAGAAGAAATATTTTGCACCTAAGATTGTTTTGAATGTTTTAACTTTAATGTCTTCATTTTGAAAGTTCTTAGTACTGACTGAACTAAATTTCCTCTTGTGAGAAAAATACTTTATGTTGAACCCAAAGTTAGGAGTGTGAAGTAAGCTATAATATGAATGGATAAACACAAAATGCACATTCATGTAAATTCAGTGTTATTTGTGATGGTTTCGTGTGAATTGAGGTGTTTTTTTTAGTGTATGTTCAAGCCAAACAAGCTTTTTTCTAATGTTCTGAGTTTGTTTAAAATTAAATTTTGCAAAGAGTAGCTCTTGGCCATTTTCATTTTTTGAAAGTAGCTCTCAAGTGAAAAAAGGTTGGAGACCCCTGGAGTAGATAAACAACAGTAACAATGGCGGTTAACAGAGTTCCATTTGTGCTCCTCAACCTTTTCAACACGTAGGAGTAACCCAACCTTCTCCTCGGTCCAAACAAGAATTCATGTATTCACCGTGTTAGATGGAGCTGTGTTCATGTTTAGGGCTGAGGTGTCTGCTGCATGGTTAGCTGAAAGACAAAAACCACCTGGCATGATTATAAAAGATAGTTTTAGGGTCAGACTCAGACCCCATTTTTCTGTGTCCATGTTTATCAATCATAACACCCCACTCGCTGCATGCAATCGTTTCAGTCAAAATGCTATAATTTTAAGGCAATAGCAGAATATTTCATAATTTCTTATGTAGCAACCCTGGAAACTACAGTGAATTCAAAGAGCACAGCAGTATCCATGTAAGCATGTTTCCAAACATCAATCACATGTAAACAGGACCTTATTATTATTTTATTTAAAACGACCGTTCACAATAATGAATAATCTAAGTTCACACGATGGGTAATTTTCATCCATTGTCCTTATAAAAACTAGATACCACGTAGCGATAACTTTTATGACCCCCGCACGCAGAAATGCACCAGAACTCAGAAGTCCTTATTCCTAATAGATGTCATGCTACAGGTACATCCCAAATTTGTAGTGGTTTGGGTGGAGGTCTTTATTTGGGGGGGGCATTGATGGATGCCTGATGGATAGCCTCTCATCAGAGCTAAACAACAAAAGAAATCGGAAGATCCTATGTTTAATAGTTTTTGAGCAATAACACTTTTTGTAAGTCCAGGCACCTCTTTTTCAGAGAAATTGGGGGGTCCGGGGTGGGGGGGGGGCACTGATTGGTGGGCCTGATGGATAGAGTTTCATCAGAGCTAAACAACCAAAAAATCTGAAGTTCCTATGTTGAACAGTTTCTGAGTTATAAGCAATTTTGCATGTCCTGACACACCCACTTTGAAAGGAGCCCCCTCCTCAAATATAGGGTGTATCGTAAAACCGCTGGCTGGCGCAGTGTAGGTCAGACTCATCTACAGCCCTGCCAAACTTCATGTTGATTGGTGCAGCCGTTTTTGTGCTACGGTTGACCAAAAATCACTGCAAAAACAAAAAAATCAACTGTATGAAAAACCCATTTTTCAGATAGATTAGGGGTCCAGGGAGTGGGGGCACTGATTCGGGGCCTGATGGATAGAACTTCATCAGAGCTAAACAACAAAATAAATCTGAAGCTTCTATGTTTAACAGTTTTTGAGTTATAAGCATTTTTGCATGTCCGCACAGCCCCTCTTCGAAAGGAGCCCCCTCCTCAAATATGGGGTCTATCGTAAAACCGTTGGCTGGTGCAGTGTAGGTCAGACTCTTCTACAGCCCTGCCAAACTTCATGTTGATTGGTGCAGCCGTTTTTGTGCTATGGTTGACCAAAAATCGCCAGAGAAAAAAGTTAATAAAAAATAAACAGTAAGAAAACCATATGATTGGTAGACCTGTTGGATAGCCCCTCATCAGAGCTAAACAACCAACGAAAATCTGAAGCTCCTGTGTTTAACAGTTCTTGAGCTGTAACCATTTTTTATGTCCAGATGCCCCTTTTTCAGGTAAATTGGGGGTCCGGGGGTGGTGGGAGGTGGTGGTGGGGGCACTGATTGGTGGGCCTGATGGATAGAACTTCATCAGAGTTAAACAACAAAAGAAATCTGAAGCTTTTATGTTGAACAGTTTCTGAGTTATGAGCCTTGCATATGTCCTGACACCCCCTCTTTGAAAGGAGCCCCGTCCTCAAATATGGAGTCTATCATAAAACCGCTGGCTGGCGCAGTGTAGGTCAGACTCACCTACAGTCCTGCCAAATTTCGTGTTGACCAGTGCAGCCGTTTTTGTGCTACGGTTGACCAAAAATCACTGAAAAAAACAAATAAACTGCTTCGCGTACGGGGGTCACAATAAACAGTTTATGAAACAAGTGAACAAAACAAATAAAACAATCAGTAAAACAAAACACAAAACATCACACAACCTGTTTTATAAATGTTTATGATTGATTTTCTTTTATCCTAATTGTAAGTTTTAAAAGCAGAACTGATTCAGTCTCTGTTTTGTTTTAATTATTTCATGAGTTTATTTTCCAAGTAATGTCACCTTTCACTAAACTGTCTGACAGAGACCCTCTGCGATCTGATGTTTTGACTTAGATCACTTTAACTACTTAAACATTTTAAGATCTAATACTTACTGATGAAATTACAGTAGTGAACATGAAAAGGATGTCTATTGGAAACTTGGTCTTTTTGAAGAGAAACTTGGTAGTTTTAGCAAATGTTGTTGTGACCAGGTCATAAAACAAAACAATATAAGAAAAGATACGTTTATACATTTTATCTGCCTGTAAACTGAGAAAAGATCTAATCATTGGCTGTGGTGGTCATTCTAAATGAAAGTGATTCTAAAGGTTAATCAGATGTAGATGTACTGTACATCCAGTGGTTTGTGAGACATGTTAACAAACAGCTACAACTACAACAATTAATACAAACTTTAAGTGACATTCTCACACAAAGAACAACACAAACTACTCACAGTATGTTATGGATGACTATCAGCTACAACTAAAGCAAATTGCACAATATCTGTAAAAACAGAATACTTGCATAAATAAACTGTAATTCTAAAATCAGAGAAACAGTACTGTATGTTCTAGGTATAATAATGCAATGTTTTCCAAGTATTTTTTTTTTTTTTGTTTAGCTATAAAGTAAGATGTGTGTGTATCTATTTTTAACAACTTTTAGACCTATGGTGAAAAAAAGCATTTATAAAGATATGCAAAAACCACTTCAGCTTCTACTTCATATTTCTGACTGAGTCACAGATAATTTACCGTTATAATCATTACTCATAAGGGCTGATCTGCAACAGGACCTACAGAAACTAAAATACATTCCTTTCTCTTGGAGGAATGCAAATCACCGGCGGTTTAAACTATGAACTTCTTTTGTTGGAAAAATAACACTATGGATGTTTTGGTCAACACTTTATGAAACCATTCTCCATAATCTCATGAACATGATGCCACCCTCAGAGTGTGCAATGTAAATGATTCTCAGCTACTACCACATCCTGTTTTAACTCAATATCTTTAAGGTTGAGTTGAAGACATTTCTGTTCTGCTTTATTATCTGTGGCAGCCATTTTCAACTGAAATAACCACAAGTGTTAATCAGTTGTTCATCAGTGTATAATTTCAGAAAGTTTTATTTATACCCACCATGGGCTAATGAGATATTTTGCTAACAAACAGGGTTGACTCTAGCAGGTTAAAAAAAAACAAAGTTTTTTAGGCAATGAGCATTTGGTGATGTGTCTAGCCGTGTTTCTTTATACGCATTTTGAAGTAGCCTATCTCATTAGAAAATGGCAAAAATTCACAAGAATTTCCTTAATTTTGCAAAAACTTTTTTAAGCTCACTTGAGGTGGTTTTTTGGAATTTCTGAAAAAAAGTTAATGTGTAGAAGGGGATATGGAAACACATTTGCTGAATAACAGTGGCGGCTGGTCAATGGGGGCGCTAGGACGCCACCCCACCACTAGTTTTTTTGTACACAAAAAATTAAAAAACAAATAAAATAACTAAATAAAACGTTATAAATGTTTCAAAAAATATCGTATATATGTTTTGTGA
>NW_013952997.1:233620-235917 GCF_001266775.1 Austrofundulus limnaeus | reverse complement strand
TGTCCATACAAATGATAAAAGTATTAGAATTACAACCGCTAATTTTTTATATTTTTATATCACCATATTTTTATTTAAAATATATTCTTTTCTCTCGCTTTGTCCGCCATTACTAGCATAAAAAAATCTCCGGTTGGGCCGCAATGCATTATGGGATATGCTGGGCTGGGAAGGATCCATCAGACCAGTCCTTCGATTCGGGCCAAAGGAAGGACATATTTGTCGGCCGCATCGGAGGACTCTTCGGTTTTGGACGTCCTTCGTCGCGGTGCTGTGACGTATGCGGCCGACAAATTCGACCTTCGGAGGACCCGTCCTGCCGTTTTGGACACAGCTCAATGCTGTGTTCCTCCTCTCCTCTAGAGTTCTTCTTTGTTGGAACTGTGTGCAGTCGATACGATACTGACCCCTGATGTTCTGCTCCAGCATTACAGTTGGAAAGAAAAAACTAGATTTTCATGACAAAAAGAAAAAAAATTGTATAGGTCTTCTGGATGGGTTCTTCTCTAATGAAACGTTTCGTCTCTCCCCCTCCTCCTTCATTAGAGAAGAACCCGTCCAGAAGACCTATACATTTTTTTTTCTTTTAGATTTTTTACCTGGATTACTGAGATGCATCAGGACATTTTCATGACAGTTTTTCACTCATAGCTCTGATTCAAATGACAATAAACTCTGCAGTAAATGTTTTGTAGTCCACGACATCATTCACTTTGACTAACCCATCAAGTCTATCTTCAAAAAGGAAAATAAAGTTTTAGACAGACAAACTTATGGTCACTACTGTAAAATCCTTAATAAGTACAAGATCTTAGACTTTGAAAATGATCAAAGATTCAGCAGTGTTTTATAAAGTACCTCAAAGTGATACTTGAGTAAAAGTACAAGTATCTTATCATAAAAATACTTTGGTAAAGGTTAAAGTCTTCTCTAAAAATATTACTTGAGTAAAAGTCTTAAAGTATCTGATTTTTTTGCACTTAAGTATCAAAAGTAAATTTCTGACACAAAATCTACTTAAGTATTAAAAGTAAAAGTACTGAGTATAAGTGAACAGTTAGATTTTCCAAAATGATATTTATTGGGAGGTGACTTCTCCAAAAACTATATTTTTTTCTAACAGCGTGCAGCTGTGATGGGTTGTGTACAAGCTAATAGGGTGTCAAAATGGTATATATTTATACTTCTCATCCAACCACAATTAAATTCACTCTATCCAGGAGACACTATTTATTAGGATAGTATTTTTTTAAGTAATAACAACTCAGAATAAAACAGGAGCAACGACTTTCTACTTCTTACCTTTTTAAAAAATGTAGTAAGTACAGATAATTGTGTAAAAATGTAATAAGTAAAAGTAAAAAGTACGATGAAAAATAATTACTCAAGTAAAGTACAGATAACCAAAATTTCTACTTAAATGCATTAACAAAGTATTTGTACTTAGTTACTTTACAACTCTGAGATTCAGTGATTAAGGTCTTGTTTTTAGGGTTATAAATGGACATTCTCCTCCACCTTTAAACTATTTTAATCATAAGTATACATCCAGAAGGAATCTCTAACTAGAGGGGATTGTGTCATCGCAAAACGGAGAAAGAAATGAAGGCCAAAGGTGTTGTCAATCACAGGAATGAATGGGTCTACCTCCAGGGTTTGGATGTGACCTGCACTCTGTAAGGGGCGGGTGCATGTCCTGGACCTGGGAGGTATAGAGTATTGGGAGTGTGAGTGCATTATGGCATCCATTTCTGTGTCTTTGAATGAGTGGGTGTGAGGATGAGGGTGGGATAGTGTGAATGTGTATGTGTATTCTTGGGTATGTGTCAGGCTGGGACTTGGGCTCTGGGGCTGGGTGCTCGGGGGTATGCCGGCTCGGCCTGTTGGCTGCCTGCTGGTGCCTGGCGGGGCTTGGGCCATCTGGCTCTGTAGGGCCTCAGCTTGGGGGTGGAGCACCCTGGGGGCCTGGGCCTCCATGTCCATGCCAGGCTCTACTCTGGAACTGCAGGTTCCGGCGGGCTGTGAGCTCATCACTGATGGCCCTGGGGGATTACTGCATTGGGTCGCTGGGGGGGCTCTCCCAGTTCTCTCCTGTGGTCCACTCTGAGGGGGTGGGTGGGTGGTTCTTCATACACTGGTGCTCATGGGGGCTCTGTGCTTGGGGACCCTCTCAGAGCCTTCGGCTCGGGTCTTTCTTATGTCTGCCTCGGGCCTTGGGGTTAGGGTCTGTGGTCCTCCACAGTCTCTATTAAACATTCCATTGGGGAAATCTTGTTTTATATATATATATATATATA
>NW_013952997.1:229365-232222 GCF_001266775.1 Austrofundulus limnaeus | reverse complement strand
TTTTTTATGCAGGCCGATAAAATCCAATACTTGCTTTTTGGCTGATATCGGACCGATATCAATATCGGATCGGGACACCCCTATCCATTAGTGAAGGAGCAAACATATGGTTATTTGATACTGGAGCAGACAATAATAATTCTGTACTTTTAAACAACCTCCTGCACTGATTCCAGATTTTATTGTGTGAGTTACAACCGTATTAGAAGTATAAGTTGAGATGGGTTGATTAAACGGTAACRGGGAGCAAAGTAAAGCAGAGAGAGAGCTCGCCGTAACTGATTTCCTCTCTAGATCTACCCAAGTAGGAACAGGGTTGTCGTCTCTCAATCAGTACAGTAAGGCTCTAATGTTGGCCGCCCAGTAGTAATATAAAAAGTTGGGGAGTGTACATCACCAAAATTTAAAGGTGTGTTTCTTGGCCCAGTACCCACATGTGGTAAAACCGTCAGGACAATCTGTCCACAAGTTTTTGAGTAATGCTGTCCACAGACAGAACGACAGACATACGCGACCGAAAACATTACCTCGCCCTTGGAGGAGGTAATAAACATAGATCAAAATAAAAGGAAGAATAATCAAGTTTCACGTTCGTTCACGCTGAACTTTTGCAAACTCCTCCTAGGGATTTTGACCTATCGGCTTCAAACTTAGTCAATATGCTGGTAAGACATGGGGGATTAAAAGTTATCAAAATGGTGAGTTTTTGAGCATGTTAAGGTGGCGTGGCCAGGCCTCAAATTTGACCTTCTCACAAACATTTTCGAAACACTGTAACTTTCACATAGAATGTCAGAAATACACTGAACTCACTCTGAGTCATGTAATTCAGTAATGCTTATATGATAAGCATTACTGAATGGTTATCACCCGCCACCTCTCATCTTATGATGAGAAGGGACAGAGTTAGAGCTGTTCTGTTCAAACATACAGTGCTTTGTAAAAGTAGGTAATTGACTGTTTTGTGTCCAAACTGCCTGAATCTGCTGCTGGTCTGTATAATCCTGTTCTTAAGCATCAGTGATTTTTGGATCATATTAGTGCAGCTAGGTAGAAATTGGGTTTTTAGTCTGTTTTAAGCATTAATTATATTTTTTGTGTCACTTCAGTAGAAAACGAAACCAAATATTATTAGTTTATTTAGTTTATTTATTTCTTCATCATCAGTGACTTTTTTTAAGTGAAGAGAAAATAGAGACAGAGAGAAAAACAGAGAGAAGAAATTAGAAAGATTGAAATAGCGATTAGAAGTATATTAAATATACATCAACAAAACACAGGACCACACACCCAACATTTCTCCGCTCACCTGAAAAATAAATGGATAAATACATGGAGGGCATATATAAATATATACACATACCCATACATACATAAAGATATACATACATACATGCCGACATTCATAAATATTGTCAGTATATACACATAGACGTATATACACACTCAGTGACCAGTCAGAACCCCCCAGATCAGAACAACTATTTGTGAGCAGTTGTGAACATGCGTGTATATACAAGATTTCTCCAATGGAATATTTAATAGGGACTGTGGAGGACCGGAGACCCAACCCCCAAGACACGAGGCAGACATAGGGAAGACCAGAGCCCAAGGGCCCGAGAGGGATCCCGAGCTCAGAGCCCCAAGGGGCACCCGCACGGGAAGATCCACCCACCCAACCCCCGGACCAGACCATAGGGGAGAACTGGGAGAGTGCCCCCAGTGACCACATGCACAGCCCCCGGGGCCAGCAGTAATAAACTCATGGGCCCCACCGGCACCCGCCATACCAGAGCAGATCTTGGAAAGGGCACAGAGGTCTGGGCCCCCAGGGCGCACCCCCTCCAGGCCAAAGCCCGACAGGCCCAGAGGCCTCGAGCCCCAGCAGGCAGTCACCAGGCCAGGCTGGCACACACCCCAGCGCCCAGCCCCAGACCCCGGGAATCCCCAGCACGCCGGCGGCCAGCCGCACACCCCACCGGGGGGCCGAGTAGCAGCGGGCCGCCAGATAAACCAGCAGGAGGGGCAGCCCAGACCGCAGCCTGACAAATACCCAAACATTCACAATCGCACCATCCCACCCTCATCCTCACCCCCACTCAGTCAAAGACATACAAGGACGCCACATTCCACTCATATCCCCGATACACACTCTATGCCCCCCAGGTCCAGGACATTCACCCACCCACTATTGGAGGCAGCACACACTCAAACCCAGGAGGTAGACCCAATCATTCTGAGGTGGAGAGGAGCAGYTAGCCAAGGCCCGGGCCAGGTCGCACCACGACGCCTGGCCAGCCCACCGCCGCAGAGAAGTCACTCCTGTGACCACCCCATCACACCGCCAACGACCAAGTGCATCCCCCCAGCTGTCCACCCACTGGAACCAAGAGCCACACCTCAGGAGATCAAGCAGCACCAGGGAGGATGGAGAGCCAGCCCCGCCCCCAGCAACCGTCTGAGCCCACCCACAGCCCAGGACCGCACCCGGCGGCCCGCCCTTCTTCAGGACCCCCTCCCCAAATGGCAGTCGGGGAACGGGATGGGAATGAAGACCCTGACACCCACAAACAACACACAGCCTGGATCTGCTGCTGGTGTGTATAATCCTGTTCTTAGGCATCAGTGATTTTTGGATCATATTAGTGCAGCTAGGTAGAAATTGGGTTTTTTAGTCTGTTTTAAGCATCAATTCTACTAATATACTTCAGATTACTTTTTGCAAATGAATGAAATGAAAGGTCATCCTGAACTGTATTAAAGGGTGCAGTTAGAACTCCAGTAGTTTTCCAGATATGTTAAAATCATGAAAATGAAGCTCTGAGCTGAATCTGCTGAAAACTCAGTTGAACACCCC
>NW_013952997.1:226411-228445 GCF_001266775.1 Austrofundulus limnaeus | reverse complement strand
GTCATACACTTAGTTCTTATCAATGTTTAAAAGAGGAAGTGTTTAAACACTGTTTAGTCAAAGTTAAACATGAAACATCAAAGTTCATTACAAGTGGCCCTTCGAGGGCCACCATAACACTCATGTGGCCCTCGGTGAAAAAGAGTTTGACACCCCTGATCTAAAGTAACACGAGGAGAACAAAACAGTGGAATAAAATCACATAATATTCTGCTGGTGTGGAGATGGAAACAGAATAAATAGGCAGGGCTGATGAGGTGGAGACACCTGAGCTGAGTGGGAACAGGTGAGAGTGGGCGTGGCTGGCTGGAACAACAGAAAAAAACTTTTAAGGTTTGAAACAGACAAACTGAGAGATAAAACAAAATTGATTTATTTTTAAAGTAAAACGCTGACAGGGTAAAATCTCCATCTGTCCATTACGTATACCAGTGGTGTCCAAAGTCGGTCCTCAAGGGCCGGTGTCCTGCATGTTTTAGGTGCTGCTCTGTTTCAACACAGCTGAACCTAAGGGGTGCTTAATTAGTGGGCCTCTGATAGCCTGGCCCTTGCCTTCCTATGCAGTTCCACTCAATTCTAGTTTCCCTTCACTGCTCCATGTGGGATTTCTCCCATAGAGGATTTATTCAGAAGAATTTTCATCCGATCCAATCAGAGAACAGAAGGCGGAGTTTTGAATGTCAACGTTGATTTTCTGCGTGTCTGCTTCTAGTTTATTTTACCTGGGCCAATCAGCAAGCAGAAGGCGGAGTTTTGAATGCCATCGATTTTCTGCGCAGTGTCTGCTAGTTAGTTTATCAATGGCAGTGGAGGAAGTGAATGAAACCAGTCTGTGTTGATAAGGCTTCCAAATTAAAATAAATTTGTCTGACAAAGCAGCAGCTCTCATTTACAGTCATCTCATTCAGCTCGGTATATTTCTCCTCTCATTAGGGTTGTTTACAGCACACACAATTTCTTGTTAGCTTCTTAGCCTAGCCTCCTTCACAGTGACATACGTCGTGGCCAACCGATCCAATCATTTTAAACTTCAACAAAGGCCACGCCTCCAGCAAGAATCACTTCTTTATAGCCCAGAGTCCAGACCCTCGTACAAAGCAAACTGAAGGACAAGGGTCTGGTTTTTACCAGGCTAGGCCTCTGCAGACCTTGATGGCAAACTGAGAAGGTAAATCATCTATTTGAATCAGCTGTATTGAAGCAGGGACAAATGTCAAACTTGCAGGAAACCGGCCCTTGAGGACCGGAGTTGGACATGCCTCATCTATACCCACTTCTTCCTTTCAGGGTCACTGGTGCCCATATCCAGCAGTCACTGTGTGAGGGCCGGGGTACACCCTGGACAGGTCGCAAGTCCATCACACATTTGTTATTAGGGTAAAACCTCTTGTACCAAAAATACAGAAACTATGAGGACAAACCAAAAAACAGGCCGTAGAAGGCCCAATGACTCGACACGGGAGCGAGAACAGGACACATGATAAAGTTGAGTTGATGAGGAGATGATTGAGAACACCTGGGAAAACAAGGGGCAGGTGTGCATGGCAGGAGCAACACAGAGGCAGGGATACACACAGGCAAAAACAGAAATAAACAACGAATACAACAGAAAGGAAAAAACAAAACCTTACATACACACGGAACAAAACTAAACCCAAAGATCATAAAACACAAAAGACTATAAACAAAAAGGCACACAACATAAAGCAAACTGTTCACCTGCTACCAGTGCACACACAGACACACACTTTGTCACTTTCAGTCGTTTCCTTTTTTACAAATAAGTGTTTCTGTCTTCATTTTTCTTTTGCTGAATATTTCTCTGCCCCTTTTTTTCTGTATCTCTCTTCTCAAGCATGAGATTACCAGAGAAGACAGCAGGCTATCAGTGTAACACACAACTCTACACTTCACACATACACCAGGGAAAACACACACCCATCCACTTGAATGAGCACATGTACATGTGCGAAGGGTAAAACACACACACACACACACACACACACACACACACACACACACACACACACACAC
>NW_013952997.1:218569-226331 GCF_001266775.1 Austrofundulus limnaeus | reverse complement strand
CACACACACATATATACACACACACACACACACACACACACACACAAGTACATATATGCAGTTGTAGCCGTCAGCTGGAACATTTAGTTGAATGGGGCTCATTTAGACTGAATGGCCATTTTACTCCATTGCTGCGTGTGTGTTTGTGTGTGTGTGTGTGTGTGTGTGTGTGTGTGTGTGTGTGTGTGTGTGTGTGTGTGTGTTTCCCCATGCGGCGCTTTGGGAATAAGACACTATTACCTGAGCGAGTCTATGAGCAGCACTGTAAATATTGACAGAGAGAAAGATAGAGACGAGGAGGAGATATGAACCCTGAGGGGGTTGTAGATTGATAATTTAATGGTTTCACTGGGAGAGGAGATTGGATCGAGCGGGGAGGAGGTGGAGGATGAGAGGAGAAGGTGGTATTTGAACCCTTACTGTTGCCATGGCAGCATTTAGCTGTAACAAAAATAAAATAAGGAAAAATTTCAGCAGCTGGAACAAGAATTAGCACAGAAATCACAGCAGAGAGTTGCGTCAAACTGCCGTCAGCATCGCTGCAACACAAGGAGGGTTTCATGGAAGGCACAACCTTTACACAAAACAATAATAATTAACTTTTCTTCATTTCAAATGAACCTGTTTTAGGCAGGTGTCTGAGAGAAGGGGTGCTCCTGCAGGATTTAAGGGCAGCTGCTGTGTTTACTGTGGGCCTTCTGAAAACAACAACTAAATGTTTCCAGCAGAAGATCACCAGCTTTGGCCCCAGGAGGGATTTCCATCAAACAGACACAAACACGAAAAGTCCAAAGGTTAAAAGGTGAAAAACAGTAATTATCTGCTTCTTTTAGCAAACATCAATACAATCAATTTACTTCTAATCAAATTATTAATTCTGTTTTATTGATTAAATGTACAAAGTGAGAAACTGTCCACAAAGTCCCAACCTGAGCATGTTACAGGATGTGTTAAGGTTTTATTAGATGGACTGCGTTTGATCTGTTCTAGAACAGATATCATTTCACTGTCAGTAAAATAAATGTGTTCTCAAATAAGACGATTTAAAAACGAGCATCAAGTGAATTTCTGGTTTCAAATATAAAATTTAAATTTTTCTGCATCTTGTTTCCTTCCTGAACTGCAGCACCACACCTGCAAACCTTTGCCACAGACATTTCTGAGGATATTTTAATATAATAAGAACAACAACAACAATAACATTTTATGATAATTAAACTGGATTATCTTTGGCCGTTTTTATAGTTTCTTCTTTGGAAGCAGAAACAAGTCATGTTGTTAACAGTTTGCTTTGTAACTGAGGGCCGAAAAATACAATTTAAAATAGATTTAAATTTTAATTTTTTTATTATCCTGACTCATGTGGGTCAAATGCTTTGTTGGAAGGTGGAGCTAAGGTTTAGTCATAGCTGTGACTCAGAGTTAGGTTTCTTTAGATAAGAAGAATCAGCTTTGTTGTCATTCAAACATAACATCAAGGAAACAATGTAGAATGAAATTTACAGTGAAGAACACCTGTTCAAGAGAAGAACACACATAACAAACATGGGGGAACAGGTCATGTGCAACAGGGTCACGCTACCTTTTGCAGCTTGGAAAAACACTTTAGGTCACACACACCTGTTTTTCATTGCAATCGGATGAACAGTGAGAGTCGGTCCACTCCTCACTGCTCAGAGCCTGACTCAGGTAGAAGTGCTCTGCTGGAGGAGGGGTCACCTTAAATCAGAGACAAACAGTCAGACTAATAATAATCCATCAACATGTTGATGTGAACAAATCTGAGTGGGACCTCCAGCAGGTGGGTCCAATGGGTTACAACCTGCAGACCCACTGTGACAGGAAGAAAAAAACAAGTCAGATGAGAAGCATTTTTGCTTTCCACACCAGAGAATAGAAAGGTAGATAGGTATAGATAGAATAGAAAAGACAAACACTAACAAATGAATACAGTGTAATGTTTATATGAACAACTAAACTTAGGGGGGGTGGCGCAGAGGGTAGAGAAGCTGAGTCTGAGATCGGAAGGTCACCGGTTCAACTCCCCGCAGACCAACCAGCCCCACCTTGGGCACTTGAGCAAGGCCCTTAACCCCCCAGCTGCTCCCCGGGCGCTGTAATTGGCAGCCCACTGCTCCACATGTGTGCTCACATGTGCGATGGGTAAATTGCAGAGACTTAATTTCCCCACCAGAGGATCAATATGGTGTATAAAAAAATAAAAATAATAACTTCACTTATAAATGTTATCAGGTTTTATTAAGAAGTCATTCACCATTTTCAGTATTACAGCAAAAAACAAATCCATATTGACTGTTATGGAAATATTTAATTAACAAAGACAGAAATACGTGGTCCAAGAATGAAGGTACTCTGTGAGATGATCAGCTGAGTTTTATTGCAACAACAGGAAACACAGAGAACAACATCAGACTGTCCCCCTGATCTCTGCTCCTGTTTCTCCCCCTCTGAGGCAGTTGAGGCCTTGTAGTGTCCAAAGAGTGGGGGTTTGTCTAAAGAATGTACACATGTGTGGTTCATCAGCCATTCAGCTTCAGAGTTCCACACACATCACCATTTTAGGACAACGTTTGAAGTACACCGTGATTTATGAACATCTGTTGCTTAAAGACCTCTGTACGCCCCCACCTTTGGCCTTCTTTCTCCATCTTTCTTACTGGAGTATCATTTGTGCTGGAGGCCAGAATTTGGTTTTTAGGCTGTATTTCTTGAACTGCAGAAATAAAGTTGCTTGCTGTTCAAACCAGCCTGTCTCCAGAGTCATCTTTATCCGGGTAAACAACAGTTCCATTTAACAAGAAGACGTGGTTTTTTTCTACACCTCAGCCTCATATATATACTGTTTAACTAACACTATTATGTCATCTTAATAAAGCAAGATTTCATCCTAAGGAAATGCTGGGTCAAGGGAAAACCCAAAGATAAACACAAGTGATATTTAAGAATGACTGTTGTTAGCACATCTTGTTCTGACTTTAATCATTCTATCTGCTGATAAACAGCATGTCATGAAAACCTAGTTCATTAAAGGATGTTATGAATTACTGGCTTAAACCTAAAAGTATTATTTCATCACATTACCTTATGTGTATTAGCTTAGCGCTAGTGCAACAAACAAACAAGCTAAACTGAGGTCCTCCATCCATATTTTCAGTTCCAGGCTGAGTCATTTCTACCTTCTCCTCTCTGTCAACGCTCTCTGGTTTCATTTAAAAGAGTCGATCATCAGATATTGTCCAAGATTAACCTTCAGGGTGGATATAGCTCGCTAGCAGCCTCGCACCGAGGACCTATCCACGTCATCATTTACCCAGAATGCTTTGTGTGCAAATAAATTGTCTCCATCCATGAAATATATGTTTTTTAAATTTAGTTTAGAAATTATAAAAAACTAAACAGCCTACAGTATTTTTACAGTATTTTACAGTTAAAATATATGTTTAGCAAACAAAGGATTATGTTACAACTAATCGTGGATCCCTTTAACTAAATTGTCCCTAAGTGTGAGAGAGAAGGTGAATGGTTATTAGTCTTTTCTGTATCCCTATCCAAGTGTCCCCTCCTTTCACACAGTGACTGATGGAGATGGACAGCAGCTTCCTTGGACTCAGAAAGAAGAAGTGGGTAAAGAAAATAAAAGGCTGGGTATATTATATAAACATTTCAGTATTTGTGAGTTTCTCAGGCAGCACCCATGAGTGTGATTGTAAAATGTACCTGCAGTGAGATAAGCTGTAAATCTGGAAAATGTGGGTTTTACTGGAGTGTTACAAGCCCATCAGAGATCGACTAAAGCTTTTAAAACCAGTTAAGACGGAGATGTAGTTATGCTGAAAACTGTGCAGCACATGTATGGCACATTTTACTGTGTCAGCGTGGAGGCAATATTTCCCCCTCCTGCAGTTTTATAAAATATAATTAGTTAGTGAAGAGTGAGTAAAAACACACCTGCCACAGTTTCTTTTATTTTCAGCTGTAAGTCCATCAGCTGTGGTGTTAACGATTCCCTTCCCGGTGCTTCTCACCACCTACCAGTCAACAGTTTGGTTTGAGTGTCGTTTCACATCAGCAGCTCCTCTGCTAATGAGCTGCTGCTGTGATTGTCAGGCAGGCTGAAGAGTTTCAGGAAGTTAGAGCTGAGTGGTCGATTTCAGCCCAGTCTCTCACTGAAGCTCCAACACATTCTGAAATGTTTGCACAAGAGCTTTGCTTTCTATTTGCCTTTTTAATGGTGGAAACTCCTGGGGCTTACAGTAATGTGATGAATCATCTTATCAGCAGAAACACCAGAGTCAACAAAAATACAGGATTTGTCATATTATAGGATTAATGCTGACACTCCTGGTCCTTCCCACAGTCTGCTGGGTTTGATCATCACCCTGCTTTATACTGTGCAGGACATGAGGATCTGGTTCTGTCTCCAACAGCAGAGGACACCTGGACATGTCTCCAGTTAATCACAGAGACACCTGAACAGGTATACAGTCCATCACAGGGACACCTGGACAAGTCACCAGTCCATCATAGAGACACATGAACAGGTCCGCAGTCAGTCAGGGACACCTGGACAGGTCTACAGTCCATCATAGGGACACCAGGATGTGTCTACAGTCCACTAGAGCAGTGTTTCCCAAAATTGGGTCCCGAAACATCAAGGTGGAGTCTTGAAAAGATTTTCGGAATTAATTAAATTTTTGCCTTAGTTGTTACTAAGGTTAGTGTATTTAAAATGGATAAATGTAGTATAAAAATATTGTTACTATGCCTATGTTTAGTTGGCCTGATACAAATGTTTATCATACAAAAATAGTTGGGGGCACAGGTCTCTACTACTGTTATTTTGTAGGTCAAAAGCTGAAAAGCTTGGGAACCACTATACTTTGTTTCCCAAAGTTGGGCTTGGGACCCAATTATGGGTCATGAAGCACCTTGGATTATCTCCAGAAATCAATTTAAAGGGTAACAAAATAATTGCTGATGTAATATTTTCCCTATAACTATTATAAAATCACAAAATAAGTATAAATAAGTATTTATATTTGTGTACAAGCTGTTTAGATTGTCAAAAAGCCTGTGTTTTTAGGGTTATTAACAAAGTTTGTGTACTCAGACCAGTAATATTTGGCGTCAAAGGTTTTTGCCATGGGTATTTTGTGTGTCAGAAGATAAAAAGTTTGGGAACCACTGCACTAGAGAGACACATGGACTTGTCTCCAATCCATCACAGAGACATTGTGTCTGTACACAAGTTCTTTCAGCCTATCACTCACATGTAGGGACAATTTAGAGTTAACAATAAGCCTGACATGTTGTTTGTCTGTAAGAGGAAACCTCACTCAGAAAGTCCCCACCAGGTGTTTTTATGTTAGATTTATTAATGATTTTATGTTTTTGTTTGTTTTCATCTTACAGTAGTCTCTCCTGTGTTTATCAGTGTTTTCTCTTCATGCTGTTCTGCTGAAGCCACGCCCACTTTCCCCTGCTCCTTGTTGTCTTTACCCCCAGGTGTTTGTCATTTAGTTTGTTAGTGTTTTCTGTCCTCTGTTTCTGGAATTGGTATTTTGTGTTATTTAAAGCCAGTCATGATCTCACCCGCATGTTCATCCCTGTGTTCTTGACAACTGTTCTATAGACTGAGCTGCTCCAACAGCCCTTTGCTTTTTAAATTAATTGGTATTTCTTTATCTCTTAACCCTCCTGTTGTTCTCAGGTCAAAATGACCCACCACTGTGTTAAAACCCCCCAAAAATCCACTAAATGCAAATTTTTTTACTTGAAATTTTATGACTTTTCCTAGATTGGCCCCAACAGTAGAAAATGTAGGTGGTCTTTGGGTCAAAATGACTCGTGGGGCAAACAGAGTTGAAATTAAGGTCACAGAGTTAATTTACAAAACACAGAATGTTACAATGTTTTAGTTGTGTCTCAGCTCAATTAGTAGCAGAAGTAAACAAAGCAAATCAGATGGTGTTCTTGCAGACATCAGAAGACCACCTTTTTATTTCCAGAGGTTATAAAGGTGCTGCAGATAATCCTAGCAGGTGTATACAGGTCCCGAGGTGAGGCTGAACCTAGTCTATGGGATGCAAAGAATGGAAGGTCAATTTTCCAAGGCACAACGCTACTCAAACTATTTCACACAATCTCAAGACTGCTACAATTTGATGACCATGAGTCTAGACCAGCAAGGTGTGTGACAGACAAACTTGCAGCCATAAGAGAGGTATGGGACAAGTGGGTGGAGCGGCTGCCCTACCTCTCCAATCCAGGGCCTGAAGTAACAATGGATGAGCATCTGGTTCCATTTAGAGGTAATCTGTTTTCATATTTGTAATAAAAGTGATTTTCATTATTGATTTCTTTGACTGTTTTCTGCGACACTGATACTAATCACTGATGCTAATGTCTTTTGTCCAGAGTTTGTCCTTTCCAGCAGTATATGCCCAGCAAGCCAGCAAAATATGGGATCAAGTCATGGGTGGCTTGCGATGCCAAATCAAGCTATACTTGGAAAATGCAAGTGTATAGTGAGAAGTCGACCAGTGGTTGCCCAGAGAAGAACCAGGGGATGCGAGTTGTGCTTGATGTGACAGAGGGACTGAGGGGTCACAATGTGACGTGACAATTTCTTCACCTCTTATGAACTCGGACAGCAGCTCCTGAAGAGAAAGATCACCATGGTTGGTACAGTTCGAAAGAACAAACCTGAGCTCCCACTTGCACTGCTTGTGTCAAAGGAGAGAGAGGTCTTCTCCTCAAAATGTCCTGATGCATCTCAGTAATCCAGGTAGAAAAAAATCAAAATGAAAAAATAAGTAGCCCCTCTGGACGGGTTCTTCTTTAGTGAAATGTTTCATCTCTTGTCCAAGAGACTTCTTCAGTCTGAAGAGTTTCAGGTGAACTCAGCCTTATAAGCACTGCCTCCACATGGACAAACAGGTTAGTCACATGTTGATAGGCGATGGCCCTCTTTTGCATGTGACTAACCTGTGTTGGGACCATGAGTGTTGGGACACTCATGGTTTTATGTTAGTGAGATCTTGACATCATGTTGGAGTTAAACCATCATTTTATTTTCTCCATCCCACCAGCTGCATCCTGGTTTCAGTTGCACGACTCGATCGTATCTTGGTATGTAGACCTACAGAAAGCATGCACACACAAAGATAGGAATGAAAAGCATCTCAGTGGAAGTCTGATGGAATCAGCGTTGTTGATTTGTTATTTGGTTGGTATGTGGCGGGCTTCTGCCAAACTACCACTGATACGGTTGCCATGGAAAGAGCACCGTTTGGTGTTTGTGAGGCAGAAATCTGATGTGCTGTTATTTCAGCCATTTCTGTATCAGTCCATTTCTGTCGGATTTTCTCTCTGCAAGTTCAAACACATGCAAAGAGCTGATAATGGAAGAATCCCCAGCTTGACAAAGTCATTCCTTTACAGTGCAGCTGACAGTAGAAGATGATAAAAATATGTGCTGTAAGCCTGTTCTGATAAGGCAGCAGAAAAATCTCCCCTGCTGTAAAGACACAGCGCTGTGGCTGTGAGTTTACCTGTCATGTAGCTTCGGAAACAGGACTTGAAAGAAGGAAACAAAAAAACAATAAATTACATTTTTCTCTAAACTTTATTTGCTTTTCATCTTCCAGAACACTTTGACAAACTTCCAGTGACCTTTTTGCTTTTAGTTATAAGGGTTGTCAAAAGCAGCAAAATGTGTCTGTGTGTGTGTGTGTGGGGG
>NW_013952997.1:215711-218050 GCF_001266775.1 Austrofundulus limnaeus | reverse complement strand
GGAAGGAAGGAAGGAAGGAAGGAAGGAAGGAAGGAAGGAAGGAAGGAAGGAAGGCAGACCCTGTCAAAAGAGGTGTCAATAGCCATATTTCCATCAACGTTTTTGTATCCCCCAAATTGCTATCTAAAATCTGCAAGAAATTTTCTAGGATAAAAAGAAATCTTTCCATATCACTTCCTACCGTGAAATGAGAGATGGACTTATCAATGAACTTTGACCAAAACACCTGGTCTCAAATATGCTTAAGAACATTTAAAATGACTAGGAACTGCAGCGGCGGTCATGGGTCGCTGATCCGGTGACCTGGCTGTGCTGGGGTGGGCGCAGAGGGCTTGGGGTTCTGGGGTTGTGCCACCCCTGGGATGTGGTTCTGGTGGGGCTGGGGGGGTCAGGCCCTGGCGGGCATGTTGCCGGGGCTCTCGGCCGGTTTGCAGTCTGGTGCTCGGCTCGGGGCTGGGGGCCTTCGGTGCGCTGGTGGGCTGCAGGTCTCGAGGGTTGGGGGTTGGGTTGGCTGGGGGCGAGGCTGGTGGCCCGTGGGAGGGGGCGGCTCGACCCACCTTGGGTGTGTAGTGTGTTATATGTTCTGAGAGTTGTCTGAATGTTGGGGTGGGTGTAGAATTTTTTCTGGGGTGGGGGCAGTGTAGATGGCCTATGGTGGTGACTGGGGCTGTGCTGGGTCCACTGGTTGGCCTCTTTGTTGTGGTGGGGGTTTGCTCTTAGTGGTCTTCTCGCACTGTCGGTGGTTGGGTGGGCACTCTTGGCTGAATCTTCCTTGCTGGAGTTCAGTGGCTTACTTGGGTTGCTGGGGGTCGGGTCTTGGGGGTTTGGATGGCTCTGGGGTGTGTGGACTGTTGGTCCTGGTTTCTGGAGGTCCTCCGGGCTCTATCTGGCCATGGTCTAGACATTACGTAAAAAATGGAGCTGAGTTTTCTACGAATCTCTGAGACTTTTTCTGTACATCCCTAGTCATGAAAACAGGGGAAATAATGTATGACTTCATTAACATTATGCTCCAGCCATCTAGGGTTCCTTCTCCCGATGTTTTAGCTCCTTCCACAGATGTTCAACAGGATTTAGATCAGGTTTAGTTCTGATCTCCCCATCCCTCACCGCACACCTCCATCCTCTTCACTTTCAACTTCACCCATGTAGGGTTTTTTGGGGGGCGCAGTTGTGTTATAAGAGCAACAATATTACATTTCTATTTGCCATAACCACCTGGGCCACAAATTTTATTGTATATCTTAGACTTCACTCATAATATTTTCACGACATTCACATATAGGAATTAAGGTGGGTACTCATGGTTATTGGTGGCCGGATGGCACCACTCTCGCCTACTGTGCCTGTGCCCACCCCCCAAGGTTTGCATATAGACACTTAGGGTTTTAGGTTAGAGTAGTGGTGAAGGGGAAACTGGCACCACGCCGGCCTCTGCGTCTTCTTCTTTCCATTTTTAATTGCTCTATAGAACAACACGCACCAACAGTTCATCTGGGGGGTGAGGGTGTGTGTGTCAGGGTCTTTATTCTCATCCCGTTCCCTGACTGCCATTTGCGGAGGGGTCCTGAAGAAGGGCGGGCCGCTGGGTGCGGTCCTGGGCTGTGTGTGGGCTTGGGCTTGGACAGTTGCTGGGGGCGGGGCCGGCTCTCCATCCTCCCTGTTGCTGCTTGGTCTCCTGAGGTGTGGCTCTTGGTTCCTGTGGGTGGTCCCCTTGCTGGGGTGGCTGCCGGGTTCCGGGGGGTGGATGGCTGGGGGGGGTGCACTTGGTCATTGGCAGTGTGATGGGGTGTCATGGGAGTGGCTTCTCTGCGGCGGGGGGCTGGCCGGGCGCCCTGGTGCGGCCCAGCCCGGGCCTTGGCTACCTGCTCCTCTCCTTCTCAGAATGATTGGGTCTACCTCCTGGGTTTGGGTGTGTGGTGCCTCCAATAGGGCGTGGGTGCATGTCCTTGGACCTGGGGGGTATAGAGTGTGTATCGAGGGTATGAGTGGAATGTGGCGTACTTCTACTGTATGTTCTTTGATTGAGTGGGGGTGAGGATGAGGGTGGGATGGTGCGATCGTGTATGTTTGGGTATTTGTCAGGCTGCAGTCTGGGCTGCCCCTCCTGCTGGTTTATCTGGGGGCCCGCTGCTACTCGGCCCCACGGTGGGACTTGCGGCTGGCCGCCGGCGTGCTGAGGGTTCCCGGGGTCTGGGGCTGGGCGCTGGGGAGTGCGCCGGCCTGGCCTGGTGACTACCTGCTGGGGCTTCAGGCCTCTGGCCCTGTCGGGCTTTGGTCTGGAGGGGGTGCGCCCTGGGGGCCCGGACCTCTGTGCCCTTTCTTGGATCTGCTCTGGT
>NW_013952997.1:209524-215435 GCF_001266775.1 Austrofundulus limnaeus | reverse complement strand
CCTCCACAGTCACTATTAAATATTCCATTGTAGAAATTGTGAATATACACACATGTTCACAACCGCTCACAAACAGGTGTTCTGATCCGGGGGCTTCTGACTGGTCACTGAGTGTGTATATATGTCTGTGTGTATATACTGACAATATTTATGAATGTAGGCATGTATGTATGTAAATCTTTATGTATGTTTGGGTATGTGTATATATTTATATATGCCCTCCATGTATTTATCCATTTATTTTTCAGGTGAGCGGACAGATGTTGGGTGTGTGGTCCTTTGTTTTGTTGGTGTATATTCAACATACTTCTAATCACTATTTCAATCTTTCTAATTACTTCTCTCTGTTTTTCTCTCTTTCTCTATTTTCTCTTCACTTAAAAAAGTCACTGATGATGAAGAAATAAATAAACTAAATAAACCAATAATATTTGGTTTCGTTTTCTACTGAAGTGACACAAAACAAAGGTTTAGTTCGGATCCATTCTTGGGTGTTTTATGTGTTTTGGGTCATTATCCTGTTGGACTTATGACCTGCAATTGAGACCAAGCTTTCTAAAACCAGGAAGCACATATCTCTCTGGAATGCCTTGATAGTCTTGAGATTTCATCGTACCCTGCAGATTCAAATGCAGCAAAGCAGCTCCAGAACAGAACTGAGCCTCCTCCATGTTCCACTGTAGGTCCAAGGTTTTGTTTTTTTTTCCATATCTGGATCTGTGCTTATGGGACATGCTTAATCATTTAATTATTTTTATAATTTTTGTCAATTTCAAATTATTTCTTTGACATTTTGTGGGGTTCTTTAAACTAATCTTGCATGTGTATAATAGTAAATAATATGCTAAGCCCCAGTTTGTTAGTTTTTTCTTCACTAAAGGAATAGATGTAAAAATCCTGTTTTCTAATGAATGACTATCAGTCAATTAATTAAAAAAAGTTTGACGAGACAACACTCATTACGAAGCTTTCCTTAGAGTTTAAATTAGTGTCAGTAAGACTTTAGGTTTGTAAATTAATGCTGACAAATGTTTCGGAGCTAGTGGTTGTAAATCAAACTTTGTTGTTTGTAAAATACAGCAAAGACCTGACTCAGGACCCGAGAGATGCATCATCCTTCAGTAGTGTGTGACAAGTTTTCAGATAATAACTGTTTGAGGAGGATCTCGTTGTGACTAAATTACAACTTTCTGTTCATTAAATGGTGTTATAGTCGCTATGTTTTCATAGATTTACCTTTGAAAATGAGAATGTGACAAACTGCAGGTGAGATGCATTGAGTTGTGGAGGAGTAATAATGACGGCACAGAAGGTAGGTTCAAACACCTCATTTACCCAATTCCAAAAAAGAACTTACAGAAGAGTAAGCGCCAAAAATACAATTTTTTTAAAATCCAAACCTGCCCACTGCTTTCGCCACACACACAACTCTCAAACATCCAGTAAGGTCCTCTAGTACAGGACTGTTGAACAGCTGAACCTGGACACTGTAGAACCAGTCCAGAATGCCCTGCACTGGAGGTGAGGTTGAGAGCGATGAAGGGGTGGGGGGTGCAGCAGTCTATTAGTCTGTCCTCCTTTAGTCCCACCTCACACACACACACACACACACACACACACACACACACACACACACACACCACCTCATCCCAATCCAAAATGAAGTATTTAGGGCCAGTTTGAGGACTCTAAATGGGTCATCATATAACCTGTGTGCCCTATGTCTTACAAAAATTAATTTAGAGGCCTCTAGGCTCTTTGGGACAAATGACTGGGGCAAGCAATGGTAAATGGTAAATGGCAAATGGTAAATGGTACAGAACTTATAGAGCACTTTTCAAGTCCCTCCGGACCCCAAAGCGCTTTACACTAACAGACATTCACCCATTCACACTCACATTCACACACTGATGATGGCAAACTACACTGTAGCCACAGCTGCCCTGGGGCACACTGACAGAGGTGGGGCTGCCATGCATTGGCGCCACCGGACCCTCTGACCACCATCAGTAATGGAGTAAAAGAGTCCCCCTGAGGTAAAAGTTGCAAAGGTGCAGCAATTGCGGTGAGGGTACCACAGGCAAAAACTTGCCTGGGACATGCACAGGCTGATCAAAAACCAGCTGAGTTGGAAAAGTGCCAAGGTCCTCTTTGGCCACAGAACCATAACCCCAAGCATGACCCACAGAAGGCAGTCAATTAATTTGCCCTTGATCATTTCAGCACCTTTGAAACGTTTCACACATCCCATTAGCCTGTGGGTTGTACAGTGGTGCAGTGGATCTTGGTCCCCATACACTCCACCATGGTGGACCAAAGCTCTGAAACAAATTGAGGGCCTCGGTCAGTCATGATGTCTGAAGGGGGGCCAAAGCAAGCAGCCCAGGTTGACAAAAACACCTGGGCTACAACTGGAGATGTTGTGGATGACAGAGGAACCACTACTAGCCATCGGGTTGAAGAAATTTGTGACTGATTTACTGAATTTTAGTTACAGTCTTATGTCTTACTCTTACTTAGGGATCAGTTTTAGTCATTTACTTTAACAGATAATCAACAAGTCTCTATTTAGTTTTAGTGTTTGTTTCTTTAACTCACCTCATTGTGTTTGGGGTTTGACATCATATCTGMGGGGGGGGGGGGGGGMSRACTAGGCTTGCTATGAAAGGTTTGCTGGAAAATGGAAGTAGGAACATTTTGTCTATATGCAGACAGGGGATCCACAGTGTTGTGAAAAACTTTCTATGTGTATAAATTAACATTCAAGGCTGTATACTGGACCATTTTCCTGCACCTGATTAGAGTCCTAAGATCATGCTTCTTTCAGGGTGGTCAAGTTGATCATGGTTAAGAGCTGTGTAAACCTCATGATGGAAGCAGATGACCCACCAGGTCTGTGTGCACAAAATCAAACTGCTGTCCAGGTATAGGGAATGACTCAAAATATGTTTTAGTGTGCCTGTCATGCACCTACCTTTCCTCCCACTTGAGGCCCATGGACCCAGACTGGAATGTGAGGATATCTGCATCACTAGGCTTGTCTGCAGCCATAGCAGATAAATCACTGCCAATGTACAATGGATGACAGGAAGTCAGCCACCAAGTTGAATTTGCCAGCCACGTGCTGAATGTCTGTTGGAAATTCAGAAACAGTGACAAGGTGGTGTTGCGGATGTGCAGACAATGGATCAGAATTCTTGAACGTTGCAAACACAAAAGGCAAGTGGTTGCCAAACCTCAGATACCCGCTGCTCTAACACTGCCCCTGCATGTCAGGTGTATCAGTTGTCAAAGCTATTTGCGCTGATGGAAATGGGTCGGCCAAAAGGGCAACATTGGCCAATTCAGATTTAGCGTTACAAAATGCCTGGAGGCGTTCTAGGGTCCAGTCAATGCTTTTGTAAGAACCTGCTTTATGAGACTAATACCAGCTTAATCTCATAAAAGTCATGTCCCACAAGATCTTGCAGAAGGAAATCAGGAANGACCCTACCAGGGGCATAAAGCCCCAGACAGCATAGCTCCTAGGATCATTGGGACACTCAAACCCCTCCACCACCATAAGGTAGCAGCACAGGGAGAGGTTTGTCTAAACCACTAACTGCAAAACATTAACACTTTATGAAAGTGATTAATACTGACTATTAATATGAATTATTCAAACTATCTGCAGTTGACTGAAGCTGTTCACACAGAGCTTTGAGTTTTAAACAGACATGTTTTCTTACTGTGAACAAGATATCTGATGAACTAATGACAGGATCATTATGAAACTCTCAGGAAATCATAAGTGAACTAATAACTTGAACTGATTAACTTTTGGGGTCAATCCCACTTAAGATGGCCACAAAATGAGGGACTRCACATAGAAACTACAAACATGGCTGCCACTCTGCCAGAGACCCAGGGAGTGACATAAATCTACACTACACAGATAAAATACAGCATTTATTTAAAGCTAAGAGTGTACATGTACATTAAGTGTCAGAAGTATTCAGTTACAGTTACTGTGTTTAGTTAAAACACATTAYAGGCCCACCAGCTGATCAGAACCAGGGTGGGGGCGGGACTTCACCAAACTTTGATCCAGATTCTTGAAGTGGGCATGATGTCATCCATCATGTGATTTCAACCAATGTGGGAAAACAGTTCAGATAAACAGTTTGTTAGTAATGTAGAGTACACACACTAAATAAAAATACACTAAAAGAGCCACATTTGTTTGAAATAAAACTGTAGTACAGATCSTCTCTGAATATGCTCTGTGGTTTTATAATGTAATCTACAGGACAGCTCATAAATTATTTTTAAACACAATCTTCATAATGTACACACTGATAACCAACGTTAAYACTAAGGGTGTATTTTGTGTTAAATTCAAAGGATGATATTTAAAAACTATATATCAGAGTTAAACCTTTGCTCAGTACAAAATAACTTTTTAATGTGCTTGATTGACAGGTGTGTCTTTAAAATAGTTATTTTACATTAATGTATCAGATGACTCTCTGCCTGAAACAATTGTACGTAAAGTTGTTATAAATGTGAGTTTCATCCTGTTGTGTTGTGTTTTTAAAGTGATGTGTCCAACATAGTGTGCCCTTTGTGTGTTTAGTCCTGTGGTTCACGTCACACTAACTGCAGCTGTCCTTTCTGCCCAGGACAAACCTCCCCCCTACTCCCCCCCAGAGGACAAGAAGAACCAGTAGACCTGTGTGATGTCATCATTTGTTTGTCTCCCTCCATCCTACTGGACCGCTTCTTCTCTCATTCCCTTCAAGTGGAWACTTCCCTGAACCACTACTCCCTGTTCAGCAGCACCTTCACCTGATGGGAAGAGTGGGCAGACACCACACTGGTTACAGTCTGTGTGTACTTTAACACAACCCTACATATTTTAGTATTTATTGCTTCTTGACTGTCCCAGAATCATCCAGCCTGTAACCTGTAGGATTAACCAGGGTTGAGTTTCCTCTGATCAGGTCAGATAGTTTGCTAACCTGTTCACAGGTGAGCTGAGCTCTTTTTTTTTATCATTTGTGTGTACAGCTTTTTAATGTGTACACTTGGAAAGAGGATATTTTGTGGAAAYAGTAAAAAGGTTTTGTAACGTGAGCAGATCTCTGTGAGCCCCCAGGCTGACGGGGTTCAAAGGATTATCTTTATCCAACARCAGAGCTGTCGCCCAGTGATGTCACTTCCTGTTCTGGGGCCGGGGAAACAAAGATTCACCTGTACTTACCTGTCACTCTTCTGTTCTGTGTTTGAACTTGTGTAGATAAACACACAAACWTCTTTCTGTTTCAGTGTTTGTGATGTGAAGCCTCAGTTTCAGATTAGTCCTGTAATCTAATCTAATCTCAGCCTGTGAGTATCTGCGCCTCCACTTCCTGTGTGCTCAGTAATCTGTCAGCTGTATCTGTGGCACATCGTGGCTCATTTCTTTGCACTTTTAGGACACTATGCATCGGGCTGCTGTCACGGTTGTGTGTACGGTTAAATAACGCTGTATTTATTTCAACTCTTTCATTGAACAAAACATGTCGAACTGGCTGAAGTAGGAAAACAACGCATGATGTCACCWGATGCATGTCTGCGTTGGACTGAGTCTGAATAAATGACTGTGGACTGCTGCAACAGAGTTGTGTTTACTTCTGTAAGATTGTGTGTTTTATATGACAACCTTACACTGATGATGTGTCTTTAGACATCTGACACATCCAAACGTTTCTGAGCCTCGAGCTCCAAATCATGTAAAGTTCACCACAAAGCTCAGTGTAAACTACAGTCTGCCAGGGGACAGTTTTTTTTCTTTTGTGTTCCCTCACAATACTTTTGTGTTCCCTCACAATACTTTTGCATAACCTCACAATACTTTTGCATAACCTCACAATACTTTTGCATAACCTCA
>NW_013952997.1:206822-208272 GCF_001266775.1 Austrofundulus limnaeus | reverse complement strand
ACGCAAAAGTATTGCGAGGGAACGCAAAAGTATTGCGAGGGAACACAAAACAAAAAACAACAAAAAAAAAAACCATGTCCCCTCGCGGGCTCAGTAATAAACAAATAATAAAGGTTCAGTAACTAAATTCCCACCTGAAAGAGTGTGAAAAGTGCAGTAATAGTAGTGATTTGTTTGTGCATTCTTGTAGATATCCTAAAATGATAAAGTCTACATTCTACAGTTTTTTTCTACCAGGACATCATTTAAAAGAATCTGGTGTTTATCAAACATGAAGGTCACAGAAACAGAGTGCTTAGTGTCATCAKGTCTTTATTTATTTTTTTACAAAAACAGCTGAAATGGAACCAGTTTGTGGAAAACTAAGTTTTAATAGGATGTAAGAAGGAAAGCAGCCACAGGTGTGATGACCTTTGTGAAGCCAGGTGAGACTGTTGTGTGAACGAGYCATGTGTGACACACAGTCCTACACATGAACAACAACACACTGAAGCTGGGAGGGACCGTTTTACACTTGATTTATTCATGACATGATACAACCTGTTACTGTTGGAGTGGAATCACYTTACAACCTGATAAAACTACATGTTGTTACATTAATACCATAAAATGAGCTCTACTGCAGCAGACTGAACAATCAAAACAAGCCAGTGTGTTACTAAGTAACTGAACATGTGTGTCTTTAATGACTACCTAACATGGAAGAGTTCAGAATGCAGCTGTGTGAAGCAGATTGTGAGTCTGTTACAGAGTCTATCACCACCAAGTGGTGAGGAGGAGTAAAGGTCCTCTGACCAGGGCAGAAGTGTTCAGAAGTGGGCCGTGGAGCACAGCGTGATGCTGACCCCCTCTCCTATCCAGCAGGCGGGGAACAGCTCCTGGCTGAAGGCGCAGTGGAAGGCGTGCAGACGGCTCTGTCCGTCTCCGTAGTAGGTGAGGGTCCCAGCCTCGTAGTCCAGCAGCATGCCGATACGGCTGTGGTGGGACGAGCCGCTCAGGGTCTCCCGCTGACCGTTGTGCCAGGCGCACAGCTGGTGCTCGTCCAGCTGCAGGCTCCAGGACAGCTCRTTCATCCCCACCATGCATCGCTTGCCCTTCTCCTTCCTGGGGATGCTCTCATAGGTCACCTGGAGGAGGAGCGTTTCATGAACTGTGTGCACAGCAAGGGAAGGGTTCTGGTTCTGGTTCTGGTTCTGGTTCTGGTCAGTAAAGACCAGACAGGATGTGCATCATTGTCCTAAAGCTGCAAATATTAGTCTCATTATTTCACAAAGGATTCATCTGGAAAACTAAAATAAAAGCTGATGTAACAAACAGACGGTGAGCTCCTGGCATCAAGTTCAAGATTATAATTTTCAAAACAGAAACATGGTCAACAACAACACCGAACTGTTTAAAGTTTAAAATCATAATGTTACAAGTTTTAAGTCATAATATTACAAGTTTAAAG
>NW_013952997.1:205466-206812 GCF_001266775.1 Austrofundulus limnaeus | reverse complement strand
ATATATTCTGTAAGTATATACTGTGTGTATATACTGTATACTGTATATACTGTATATATACTGTGTGTATATACTGTATACTGTATATACTGTATATATACTGTGTGTATATACTGTATACTGTATATACTGTATATATTCTGTGTGTATATAGTGTGTATATAGTGTGTATCCAGTGTGTACATGTTTACCCCCAGGTAGGCCCAGGGTTTGGACACGTCCAGCTCCCAGTAGTGCTGTCCTGTAGTGAAGCCCTGAGAGCAGAGCACCTGCCAGGTGTGGTCAAAGCGAGCCTGGTGGGCAGGGACAGGATGAGGTCCAGAGGTCAGGTGCTCTGCCCTCTGGTTGTCCTGTGACAGAACCAGGTGACCATTGGCTGTTCGAGGGTCAAAGGTCAGACAGCATCGGTCTGCAGGAGACAGTTGTGTTTGAACAGAACTGAAGATCAATAAATGATATTTAGAGCACAGTAACACTCACATGCACTGAGGCCTTCGTTCCTACCAGGGACGCTTACAGCTGCAGCACTGGGAACCACAGCTAAAACTGGCCTCTTGTCCTGAGGGGAGCCTGAGGACCAGAAGCCATCATGAGACCATGAAGACCACACAGCAGGATGAATCAAAGCAGAAGACACATTACTGTCATGGTCCTGTCCCACAGCCGTGCTCACTGCCTTGTCCAGGTCCTCACACAGCAGCTTGGACAGTCGGGACAGCACGTCCATCACACCGTTTAATCCATCCTGCAGCTTTGGACACACGTCTGTGCTGATGTCTTTGAAACATGGAACTACTACAAGGGTTGATTCCTGTAGAAAAACACAAACAYACACAGTTGTACATGTGAGGAACACAACCGTCAAGCTTTGTAGCAGCACAAAAACTAAAGYAAACACACAACTTGAAATCACTGTGGAGACAGAACAACAACTGTTCAGACCACTACAATGTTTCAGGTGGTGAAGACCAWCTGATGTCATTATTAGATCCAATCTGACCTGCTGTGTGTAGCTGAAAATACACACACTGCACAAAACACACAAAGAGTGTCCACAAGCAGAGTTACAGTCACAATCTATCTTTGTTCATCACATTTGTTTACTGTGGGTTTAATACATGTTGTGTTTGTTAGTCACATGACGTCTCAGCACAATGAACACAACAAAGATCCTGGAACAAAACTCCTACATCTGGTTTAGTAAAATTAATCTAAGGTTTCTACTTTTGAATATTTTTATCATAAACAACCAGATAATGTTTACTGAGGGCCGATCAGTGGATCTCATGTAAGAACCGTTCGTACACAGATTTGTTCTTAAGTTGTGCGTACGAGTGATTTAGGAG
>NW_013952997.1:193549-205162 GCF_001266775.1 Austrofundulus limnaeus | reverse complement strand
AACATATATATAGGACTTTGTCCTATTCACTTAAAGAAAATAAAAACACTTTAAAATGATTTTCTTCTTATAAGTGAAAAATAAAATAAAATCAAAGACAAAGAAAAAACAATAGAAAAGTTTTTTTTTTCACCAGGGTGACCCCTACACTTTCATTTGCCTTTTTATTTTTGGGTACACTGTAAAGCAGCTGTTGAAGTTGTGCCACCCTGGGGAGGAAACGGTTAAAAAAATGAACCATTCCCAAAAACTCCTGCAGGGCCTTCACAGACCGGGGATGTGAAAATTTGGATATTGCATGCAACTCATTTTTCAACAGAACAGCACCACTAGCGAAAGTGCTGTGGTCCAAAAAGTCTAACCAAATCCACTTTAGAAAAAAATTGAGGTCCCAGCGAGGTAAACAGTAAAAACTTGGATGTGTGGGATTGGGTAACAGTCATTCTCTATGACATTATTAAAGTGGCCAAAATTCTTACAAGGTTGCCACTGGCTGTCTGACTTGGGCACCATATGTAACGAAGAAGCCCAAAGACTATCAGAACACTGCACAAACCACACTCTATCATCGCAAACTCTTGCCAAGTGATAGCCAGCTTAGTGGCATCAAGGCAGCATACACACGTGAAAACCAAATGTCCTGTCTGGGGGATAATATGCTCTACCCCATGCTTTTTTCATTGTTGAGAAAGTTTGGAATAATCAATTAATCTGATAACAAAAGCTGAAAAACATCTCCAGAAGCTAAAAAGTTATTACTTCAGCTCCTCGCAGCAACAACAAAACTCCACTGAAAGTCCCTGTCATGAAATTCAACCTTTCACCCAACGTTTTGATGGAAGAGACATTGGCCGCAGTCAGCAGCGAACCACAGCCTTCTGTCAGCCTGTTGGAGCCTGCCAGGAGGACGAAGCCCTTCTGTGAACTGGAATAAACCAGAAAAAGCTTCCCCGACCAAAAGTATTTTATGAAAAACAGCCTTTCCTTGTTGTCAGTAGCTGTGTTTCTATTCAATTTTAATTCGAGTTTTGAGTGAATTTTTAAAATTTCACAAAAATGTAAAAACAAAAAAATGCAAATCAGACGTTTCCATCAACTGGCTTGAAGTGAATCAGTTACGTCAGACGCATGCGTGTAGTATACAGGAAGTAAAAGTCGCATCTCAGGAAAATGGAGAAAAGTTATCAGGAACGTGTTTTGTATTGTCGGGAAAGTTGTAATTATTCTGTCATCAACTAGTTTTGGCTATTTTACATGCAGTCGGGAGATGTAGAGAAAGTAACGTGATTCTTTTCACGTTATGGGATTAACTGAGAATACACCGACAGCGGGAGGAGGTTCCAGCTGCGAGTCATGGCTGCACTCGCTCTGGTACCGGACCGGTTTCGGACTGACAGCAGGAACAGCTGATCAACATTTGAGGTAAATGTTCGCTACGTCAGACCTGATACGAAAAATGTGTTTCCATCTCCTTTTTTGCACATTAACTCTTTTTCGAAAAACCCAAAAACCACCTCAAGCGAGCATATCAACTTTGATGCAAATTAGAGGAAGTTTTTTTCGAATCAAGCCATTTCCATCCACCTTTTCTAATGCGATACTTCAAAATGCGCATTAAAAATCTTGATGGAAGCACAGCTAGTGGTCACATCTGTTACAGAGCACTGGTTGTGTCATTTCCCTACAGTTTGAAGCTGGCGGGAGGTAACACTGCTGTGATGCTGAAGCGATGGTTGAAAAGACAAAAAGCAGTTCCCCAACCACTGACAGGTTGTCAGGCTTTAAGGATGTCACCAGAAGCTTGGAAGATGCCACTGGAGATTCAGGAAAAAATGCCTGGACTGCGAAGCTCCTTGTAGGAGATTTCTTCCGCTAGTCCCTGGTAGTCCTTCTGCAACAGTTACAAAGAGTTGGCAAGAACAGCCTGGAGCACTGGAGCTGGAACCTGTCAAAGGAATAGGTGGATCCATCTTTTGAACCCAGCAGGAACAACATGCTCTCCATCAGCTCAAGAGCTGTGCCAACACCCAGCTGGAGAGGGAAAGGAGCTTCTCTGTCCTTTCTGCTTTGGAAAGGGAGTAGCACCATGGAGCAGCTGCTTGTGGGTGGCATTTTTTCCTGTGTGCCATGGGGTTCTGTACCAGGATCATCCATTGCTGGGTGGATATTGGATCCAGCGAGGCAACAACATTGTGGTATTTTATGTTATCTGAGAAAATCACACAAAGAGTGTTATGATTGGCTGCCTCATTGTTTCCTGCACCTCTGCACACCTGAGGAAAATTTTCCTAATGAGCCACTGGGGCTTTATAAGACATCCTGACTGTCAGATCTTCACTGATACATCTTACCATTCTGGTAGTGTTCAAGCCACACTCAGTTTTTAAGTTTTGAAGATTGTTCTTACTTTCATGTCCTGTTTCCTAAGGTGGATTTACCTCGCTTCCAATCAGGTTTGACAATCATTACCTCCTGCCAAAGCCAAACGCCTCGAACACCTCTTCATATTAATGCCACGCTGCCTAAAACGGAACTCACCAGTGTTTTTGGATTCCTCCTCTGTTCTGTGCTGCTCGCCTCTATAAGACCTGTAAAACAAAAGACACTTATATCAACATTCTATCATCTCTGAAAAGAGAGACTGAACTTTTCAATATACTCACCTCATATCCTCATTCCCTTACAGCTGATGACCCACTGCCCTGCACATGTAAATAAAAAGCACTTACCTTTTATTTTATGTCTCCTGGTCTGGTTCCTAGTGCCGCTAATTGTTGAACAATTTTGTAAATCATATTAGAATGTATCAGCCAACAAGTTCAACAAGGTGAGCTGGGACAGATCCAGTAGCCATGAATATTGAAACTCAACCACTTAGACACTCATGAAACATATTTACAACAATTAATTTCACAACAACAAACTCCAGTAGTGTTTTGGAAAGATTAAATGCTCATATGGTTGCTATAGATAACAAACTGGCTACCCTCCTGCCCTCTGCTGCCGCTCCCGTCTCTGTTGTTTCCACTACTCCTGTTGTTCATAGAGAACCAGAATTCCGTCCCTCTGAGTTCTTCGACGGAGATTTGGACCATTGTGAAGGTTTCCTGCTTCAGTGTCATTTGGCAATTTCCAGATCTCCCTCCTTGTTTCCCGACAGTAAAGCAAAAATCACTTACATTGTTAACGCCCTTAAAGGAAGAGCCCTTAGATGAGCTCATGCTTTGATCCAGTCTCATTCATTTGAAACGCTAACCTGCCTATGTTTTCTTCAGGAGTTCAGAAGGGTTTTCGATCATCCTCTCCCGGAGGAGGCAGCAGCGAAGAGGATCCTGTCTCTTCGTCAGGGGAGGAGGTCAGCTGCAGATTATTCCGTGGACTTCCGGATCACAACAGAGAAGACCAGCTGGGATGATCTGGCGCTTAAAGGTGTTTTTCTGAATTCTTTATCCGACCAATTAAAGGATCAGTTAGCAACAAGAGATGAACCTCGTAGTCTCGATGAGTTAATTAACTTAACCATTAAGATCGATAATAGACTCAGAGAGCGCAAACGTGAAAAGGACTCCAGTTCCCATCAGCCTTGGGTTTCCTCTTCTCGCCCCACTTCCGTGTTTTCATCAACTGAATCAGCTACATCTTTGTCTGAAGCAGAACCCATGCAGCTCGGTAGAGCTCGTATTTCTCCTGCAGAAAGACAGAGACGCTTCGAAGCCAGAGAATGTTTCTACTGTGGTTCAAAGGATCATTTCTTTGCAAAATGTTCATCGCGGGTAAAAGCCAGGACCCATCAGTAAAGGAGGCAGTTCTGGTGGGTCATGCTGATTTAAAATCTGTCTCACGCTTTACTCTACACACCACACTGATACACAAACAAAGTAAAGTCACTGTTCATACCTTGGTGGATTCGGGAGCTGAGCAAAATCTTATCTCTGCTGACTTGGTTAAAGAATTGAATATCTCTGTAGAGAACATTGACCCCCATCTGCCTGTGATTGGAATAACCGGAGAAAACATCACCAGGATTTCTCATAAAGTAAACAACCTGCTAGTCCTCACATCTGGTAATCATTGCGAAGAGGGTGTTTTTTTGTGTTTTCTTCCCCCACTTCTCAACTCATTTTGGGTTATCCATGGTTTAAGAAGCACAATCCCACATTTAACTGGGCCAAAAGTAGCATCGAAAGGTGGAGTGACTATTGTTTAAACAATTGTTTATCAGCTGCTGTTTCCCCCTGCTCTGTCATTCCTGTTGTCAATGAAAAGACTGACTTGTCCACCATTCCTAGTGAATATCATGACCTTGCTCCAGTGTTCAGAAAGTCTCAGGCTCTGTCTCTCCCACCACACAGACCTTATGATTGTTCGATTGACTTATTACCTGGAGCTCCTCTCCCATCCAGTCGCCTTTTCAACCTGTCTGGACCGGAGAGCGAATCTATGAAAAACTATATCGAAGAGTCCCTGACCTCTGGCATCATTCGTCCTTCCACCTCCCCTCTAGGGGCAGGATTTTTTTTTGTTGGCAAAAAGGATGGTAGCCTGAGACCATGTATTGACTATTGTGGACTTTATCAGATTACTGTAAAGAATAAATATCTATTGCCCCTCATTGACTCGGTCCATCAGCAACTTCACTCAGCTACAGCATTTACCAAAATGGATTTAAGAAATGCTTACCATTTAGTAAGAATCAAATAGGGGGATGAATGGAAAACTGCTTTCAAAACACCTCTAGGACATTTTGAATACCTCGTAATGCATTTGGCCTTACCAACGCCCCGGCAGTTTTCAATCCCTTATCAATGACGTGTTAAGGGATTTCCTCAACTCATTCGTATTGGTCTACTTAGACGACATACTCATTTATTCACAAAACACCACTCAACACATCCAACATGTCAGAGTAGTTCTTCAGCGACTCCTTGAGAAGCAGTTGTTTGTCAAAGCTGAAAAGTGTGATTTTCATGTATCGTCAGTCTCCTTTTTGGGATTCATTTTTGGTAAAAGTTATTTTTAGACTGATCCACAGAAGGTGAAGGCGGTGGCAGACTGGCCCGTTCCCTCCAATTGACGACAACTGCAATGTTTCTTGGGCTTTGCAAACTTCTATCAACGCTTTATAAAAGATTTCAGTCGGATTGCCGCTCCACTTACCCAACTCACCTCCACTCTAAAGACTTTTTGTTGGAACCCCGAAGCCGATGTAGCCTTCGGTGAGTTAAAGAGAAGATTTATCACAGCACCCATATTACACCATCCTGTTCTCTCAGATCAGTTCATTGTGGAGGTTGGTGCCTCCGATACAGGAGTGGAACTGTCCTGTCACAGAGGTTGTCTGAAGATGGTAAGGTCCACCTTTGTGCATATTTTTCCCATCGCTTGTCACCTTCTGAACGCAATTACGATGTGGGCAACCATGAGTTGTTGGCCATCAAATTGGCATTGGAAGAATGGCGTCACTGGCTTGAGGGCACAGAGGCACCATTTATAATATGGACTGATATAAGAATCTGTCATACTTAAAGTCTGCTAAGAGATTAAATCCCGGTCAAGCTCGCTGGTCCAAGGACCAGCTTCACCAGCTTCAATTTTACCATAACCTACAGATCTGGTTCACGCAACGTTAAACCTGATGCTCTCTCTTGTCAGTTTTCTTCAAAAGACCAAACCCAAAAAGAGGAAAACATCCTCCCATCCACCTGTTTTGTTGGAGCCCTGACTTGGCCCATTCAACAGGCCATCCAAGAAGCCCAGCAAGCTGAGCCAGACCCTGGGGGAGGTCCTCCTGATTGTTTGTTTGTTCCCTCCACTGTAAGAGGTAAAATTTTGGACTGGTTACACAACAGCAAGTTTTCATGTCACCCTGGTACTCATCGTATGATCTCCCAAGCAACACATTATTTTTGGTGGCCCACACTCATCAAAGATATAAAAAAATATGTCACTGCATGTACAGTTTGTGCCCATAAAAAATCTAGTCACCAGGCTCCATCTGGACTTTTCCATCCCTTACCCATTCCTGGACGACCCTGGTCTCACATCTCATTGGACTTCGTTACTGATCTCCCGACATCCCAAGGTAATACCACCACACTCACCATTCTTGACCAATTTTCTAAGATGGCCCATTTCATTGCCCTACCCAAGTTACCCACCGCTATAGAAACTGCTCAGCTATTGTCTAATCATGTTGTTAGACTCCATGGCATTCCGTTCGATATTGTGTCAGAAAGAGGACCCCAGTTCATTTCTCAAGTTTGGAAAGCATTTTGCAATGCCTTAGGTGCCACTGTTAGTCTGTCATCAGGCTACCACCCGCAGTCTAATGGACAAACAGAACGTTGCAACCAGGAGTTGGAGGCCTCTCTTTGTTGTGTTGCCCACCAGGATCCGTCCCTTTGGTCTCAACAGCTTTGTTGGGTTGAATATGCACATAACACCCATACCTCCACTTATACTGGTCTTTCACCATTTGAAATTTGCCTAGAATATAACCCTCCACTTTTTCCACTGGTGGAGTCAGAGTGTTCTGTTCCTTCTGTTCAGCATCACATCCGCAGATGTAGACGTATCTAGCGTCAAACCAAACAAGCGCTCCAACGAACAACTGAACAAAACAAGAAGAGAGCAGACCGGCACCGTTCTGAGGCACCAAGATATCAAATTGGGCAAAAGGTATGGCGATCTACTTGAAATATTAAACTTAAAGACTCTTGTAGAAAGATGTCTCCCAGTTTATTGGACCCTATGTGGTGGAACGGATCATCAACCCGACCTCCGTACATCTGACACTACCCAGGTCTATGCACATTCATCCAACGTTCCACGTTTCCCAGATTAAACCTGTTTCAGAAAGCCCTCTCTGCCCACCATCCAACCCCCCCAGCCCCCCCACCCCCNGCCCCCCCACCCCCCGCATCATTGAAGACCATCCTGCTTATACGGTGGACCGTATTTTGGATGTAAGACGACGAGGTCGAGGTTTTCAATACATTGTGGACTGGACTGGTTATGGTCCTGAAGAGCGATCATGGATCCCTCGCTCTTTCATTTTGGACCCCTCCCTCATAACCGACTTTTACAGGGCTCACCCTGACAAGAGGCCCAAATCGCCTGGAGGCGATTCTTAGGAGGAGGGTAATGTTCTGATTGGCTGCCTCATTGTTTCCTGCACCTCTGCACACCTGAGGAAGATTCTCCTAATGAGCCACTGGGGCTTTATAAGGCATCCTGACTATCAGATCTTCACTGATACATCTTACCATTCTGGTAGTGTTCAAACCACACTCAGTTTCAAAGTTTTGAAGATTGTACTTACTTTCATGTCCTGTTTCCTAAGGTGGATTTACCTCGCTGACAGTTCCTCTCCTTGTGCCTGCCAAAAAAGAGACTTCCAATCAGGTTTGACAGTCATTCCCTCCTGCCAAAGCCAAACGCCTCGAACACCTCTTCATATTAATGCCACGCTGCCTAAAACGGAACTCACCTGTGTTTTTGGATTCCTCCTCCATTCTGTGCTGCTCGCCTCCAGAAGACCTGTAAGAGAAAAGACACTTATATCAACATTCTATCATCTCTGAAAAGAAAGACTGAACTTTTCAATATACTCACTTCATGTCCTCATTCCCTTACAGCTGATGACCCACTACCCTGCACATGTAAATAAAAAGCTTTTACCTATTATTTTATGTCTCCTGGTCTGGTTCCTAGTGCCGCTAATCCATCCATCCATCCATTTTCTGTACACGCTTCTTCCTTTTCAGGGTTGCGTGGGTCACTGGTGCCCATATCCAGCAGTCACAGTGCGAGGGGCAGGGTACACCCTGGACAGGTCGCAAGTCCATCACAGAGTGCCGCTAATTGTTGAACCATTTTTAAAATCATATCAAAGAGCAAATTGTGCTTCAATGTGAACGAACCATGAAGGACAATCATGCAGCCAAGTATGTGGGATCTTAACGGCCACTGAAAAAGAAGCCGAGGACATCGGTGGAGGCTCCACCACAGCGGACATCATCTGAGAATAGCTAGCCTTAAGATCTCAACATGTTTGGTTCAGGGGTCACAAATGTGGAGGAGCAATAAGGACGATGACACAAGAGCTTTGTTCAAATGTCTCGTTTACTCAACTTTACTCAGTAGGTCAGTAAGTGCCAAAAATACATAGCTTTTAACAAACTTTTTCAACCCAAAAATCCTTTCTCCTGGGTGTGATTGGAGCCCCTTAGTGATCTGCCACAATGTAACTTTTAAAAATGGTCCTTTGCTAAGTTTATTTTGTGTCTACACAACTCCAGTTCTGCGTGCTCTGCTCTGTCCGTGTGATTTCAGATCAGCTTCAATATGAGAGAGTCCTGACCTCCTATACAGCAGACACAACTCACACAAACAGCAAATGAGCTTAATAGTATAATTAAACATGCTCAGAGTACACACTGTCAGAAACATGAGCAAAAACATTATTGTCTGCATTCACCTGTTAACGGTGTGTGATAATTAAATACACAACATTTCCTGAATGATTGCACATCGTCTGCCAACATTCATTTGTGTTTTAAACTGGATCATCTCATGCTGAGTATCTATCTATCTATCTATCTATCTATCTATCTATCTATCTATCTATCTATCTATCTATCTATCTATCTATCTATCTATCTATCTATCTATCGCTCTATCTATCTATCTATATAATAACACATTTCTCTTAATTGTCTTTATTACAGTAACTCTTAATCCATTGGTAGGATTTGTTTTTTAAATGGCCATATACTGTACTGTATTTATTTATATTGAATGATTCTGTACTGCTGATAAATGATCATTCATTGGACGTTAAAAACTCAACATTCTAAACAATCAACCAAACAACAATAGTTTAAATAAGTTATGCCCTTGTACTGATGACATCTGGTAAAAACACAAGCAGATATTTAGATCTGAAGAAGTTTTATTCTGATATTTGGCTCTTCTGTGTTCTTACAAATCTTCAGTGTTGCTCTCCTCTGCGACCTGCAGAATGTCTGATTTATGTCAGATGTTTTTTTTCTCACAAAAAGATAAGTCCTTCAAACTTTTACACATGATTTATCCTGGAAAAGAAAACCTCAAAAAGTTTAAAACTGACAGATTTCAGTGATTTCTCCTCAGAAGCTGTCACTCATCTGTTCTGGCTCTGTCCTCACTCCAACATGTTTGTGACTAACTGTTAAAACTTAAAAATATCTCCTAACTTTCACTTAAACTGGAAACATGTTCTGCTTGGTTTCCATCAAAGTATAAAAATGATTTCAAAGGAATTCTCTATTAATTTGGTGGTTATTCAGGCCAAATTTCACAAACACAAATGAGCGTTTTTAAAGAAAAAAATAGTAAGCTGATAGAGTTCACACATTAAATGCATTCAGTTCATTTCTCCAATAATCAAAAAGCACAAAAAACTTTAATGACTTGTTCTCATTTCAGAGTTCCTAATTTTATTTTGATTTTTTTTAGTTTAATAACCTATTAATTTTTAGTCTATATTTGTTCCATCCCCCTGCTCCTTTTGTTATTGTTTTGTATTTTTTCTCATATTGGTTCCATATGTGATGCAACATTTATCTGCCAATAAAAATACATTTCTGTATTTTGTGGGACAGGTGGCAGCCCTAGTGACGTCACATTCAACTCGCTGTTTACAGAATTAGCTAAACATGAATGCTGTATATTGTATATTGCTGCTGAAGAAATTTATTAGAAACTGATTTTAAAATCACCACACCATATACATAGTTTTCCTTTTTAAGTATTGGTTCTTACAATCTATTGTTTTACTATTGTTATATCTTGATTGAAATAGGTTTAGATATATACCTGAAACATCATGACAACACATAATAAACCATTTATAAAAGCATTAGGATAGCATTGCTGTTCGGAGTGTCTGCGATTCAGCCGTACGCCTGTAGTGGGCGTACCAGGCACTGAAGAGCCATGTATTTATAAACCAGGACTTCCAGTTTTCATTCAACGTTGGTTTCATGTCTGAACAGAGAGCATTAAATCACCTTTCTCTCCAGTCACTGGTGTTGTATGGTCCATCTCTTCGCATTTTAATCTATTCAACATTCATGTGGTTTCGTCACAATTTTAGTTAATCAAATCTAAATTTTCTTAGACTGCTATGGCAGCCTGATGTCAACCTTTCTGTGATGATTATCACACAACAGGCTTTTACCCTGTTCAGACCAACAACAACACACTTCTTAAACTGGGGCTGTTCACTGCTTTATTGTTTAGTCTGTTCCACATGCACATGTGTAGATTAGAAACACCACACCACTGATCCACTGTGGAAAACCAGTTAAAGCTGTTTCGGCTTCACTTAGGGAAAAATACTGAAACCCTTTGAGGAAGTTCCTGCCCTTTGTAATGGGTGTGGCCAAGTGTAGATGAGTAAAGTGTAGTGTAGACAAAGAACGGGGCTTCCCCGTGTTCATCGCAGCCACGACTAAAGTCCCAGCACAGAGACTATTATTTTTCTGTGTTCATTTAGATAAATTGGTAAAACTTCTTCAAATCTCTATGGCATATCTACTTCTGGCCTCACTGGAGCAGAGAATGAAAATGTTAGCATGTTGATTCTGAAGTTGTGCAATCAGAGCCAATCAAATAATTTTCTGACATGCTTGTTTAGTTCAGTGTTTAGTTTACCGGATGCTCTGCTGTAGCATTTGACTTTTAGAACGAAGCAACTTGCTGGAAGTAAAGCATGTCAAGTTATACAAATTGTCTGTGAATAACATGGATTCTCTCCCGTATACGGACATATAGGGCAATCTCAACATCTCAGTGTCAAATTTATTTTACATCTCAGAGCGTGTAGGACATAAAAAAATAAAGTTAAATAACCACCAACTAGCCCGCTCTGCCGCTATGAAATAAGTTCTACACCTCTCCTCATCCTCCTTTCCCTACCCCTCTACTCTGTTATCTCCATCCCACATTATTTCTTCCCCGCGGCTGACAGTTCGCCTGTACCCCCACCTATCGCCCACCCCTCTGTGTGAACACTACGGATTTCTTGTGAAAATTATTGAGTTTTGAGGGTGGTGATACACCTGAAGGAGTGTACTCAATTGATGCGGTTCAATTGCATATGTTTCTGCAGATTCTCATTCCTCCTGGAAAATTAAAAGAACAAAGACAAAGCAGCTGGACTTCTGTTATGTAGCTGAAGACGTAGAACTACAAGACTTAAACTGCATGACTCAAGATTAGTGTCTTTATTATTGGATTACTATCCAATTATTTCCAATTATTGGATTGAATATGGGTCCCTTGGGGCAAAAAACATTGGATTTGGGTTGCATTTGCCTCAAGTGTGAATGTTGCCTATGATGTCCAGCGGAATTTCTAGTGCTCCATGGCAGTTGTTTTGTCTTCTGTCCGTCTGTCCGTTTTCTTACGCTTTTCAGGGATTGGGTCTCGGGGGTAGCAGCCTAAGCAGAGAGACCCAGACTTCCCTCTCTCCAGCCACTTGGACCAGCTCCTCTGGGGGAATCCCAAGGTGTTCCCAGGCCAGCTGAGAAACATAGGGCCTCGTGCAAGAACATGTTCGTATTCTTA
>NW_013952997.1:189714-192404 GCF_001266775.1 Austrofundulus limnaeus | reverse complement strand
ATCCTGGATGACTGAGCTTCTCACCCTATCTCTAAAGGAGAGCCCAAACACCCTGCAGAGGAAACTCATTTCAGTCGCTTGTATCCGTGATCTCGTTCTTTCGGTCACTACCCAAAGCTCGTGACCATAGATGAGGGTAGGAATGTAGACCGACTGGTAAATCAAGAGCTTTGCCTCTCCCTGGGCTGCCACCATATTGTGGTGGAGAGGTTTGAACGTCCCTATGATTGTAAGAGCTATGTTGTCAGGGGCTTTATGCCCCCGGTAGGGTCTCTCCCAAGGCAAACAGGTCCTAGGTGAGGAATCAGAAAATGTGCAACCCAAAGACCCCTTATGATGAGTTCCAGGAATGGACTGAGTGTTCCCTTACCTGGACGCGGGTCACTGGGGCCAGGCCTAGAGGTGTGGCACATTGGTGAGCGCCTGGTGGCTGGGCTTTCGCCCATGGAGCCTGGTCAGGCACAATCTGAAGAGGAGACATGGGCCCCCCTTCCCATGGGCTCACCACCTATGGGAGGGGCCAATGAGGTTGGGTGCATTGTGTGTTGAAGCAGTGTTTGAAGGCGAGGACCTTGGTGGTCTGATCCTCGGCTACAGAAACTGTTTTGTTTTTTTGATTTTCCTCCATGTTCCTGTCACCTTGCTTCCTGAATGGCTATTTGTCACATTCAACTAAGGTTATGCAATATTGACAAAAAATTAATCTCAATTAACTATGGTATTTAGCTGATAATGATTAATTTGACATTTTATGCCCTGGAGTCCCTGGACACCATTATATCCTAGTTACATGACCAATTTAGTGGAAAAGATTTGGTCTTCGTAAAAATCTGTTCCAGATTGTGTCAAAATTACAGACTTCAGGCTATACATCAAATTATAAATTGTGTTGATAGATAAATAAATTACAGAACTTTTTTTACGTTCATCATTTCTGAAGCACAGAGGAGCAATGAGCAGACTCTGCCTGGTGGCATTAATCGTATTAATCGTCAAGTGCCAAAAAGTAACCGAATAATGTTTTTTCTGACTATTAATTGCACATGATACTATTATGCCCAACCCTACATTCATCACATGCTGAATATCCCCAATTTGAGATTGGAGCAATTCAGACGTCCTTCCAAGCTGACTAGATCACTCTGAACACACCACACACAGCAGGAAGATCTCATAAGATTACCTTCCATCATTACCTTCCATCATCATAATCATTATGAGTCAATCATCATCATATTGCTGCTATCTCAATAATAATATTTTCATCCTTATTGAGATTGTCTGAAGGGCAAAATCTGGCAGAAAATCTGCACAATTATCTTACCCTGTGAACCTGGCTTAACGTCGCTCACAGTTACAGTAAAACGCTATGAAACACTTTCATAAAACCTGACTAAGAATTAAACGCTGCACAAAAACAAGGTCTACTGCAAAAGTGAAACAATGTGCTGAATATTCTTTCAGTAGCTTATGGCTGCTCTACCCATTACTTTGCACATGTGTGTCTGGATTTGGTAAGTCCTCACCTCCCTGGTGAGCAAACCTTTGACCCTATTTAATGAATCTCTATTGAATTGCTTCCTACTTGACCTAAAAACAGTTGGCTTCTTTTCAAACGGTTGTGATTTTAGTAATGCAAAGATTATTCCTTCTTGTAATTGCGACAATCCTGCGACAATCCTTTTTTGCCTTCTATGGTGATCTATAAAAAGAAATGGAAAATTATTTGCTTGAGGAATGAATAAGAGAATTTCATGGTTCATTGGCCACACTTTTTTTCTCCCTGATGAAAATCTGACTCACGCCTCTGAGGTTCTAAAGTTAAAACAAGAGAAGCAAGAACATAATCTGGATATCAAGGTCCTGCAGCAAAGCCAACAGGGGGCTCTGCATTGATGAGACTCAGAACAGCAGAGAAATAAAACTGTGCAACAATGAGCAGCTAAAACGCCAAACTATTGTCATGAATGTCAGTCAGGGTTCAAGTTACAAGCCAACAGAAGGCGATGATAGAGAAAATAAATGATAGGAAGCAGGAGATGAGAGCAGACAGATGGAGCAGAGGAAGAGGATGACTGTTAGAATACATTTTTTGGACAAAGTCTAAATTTGTTACAAAATTCCAGGATTTAGAGTTGTGCACATTCAAAAGTAACAACATTTAAAGGGGCAATATGATGTAAAATCAACTTCTTTGAATTTTATATCATGTTATAATTTTATCCTCTCATCAAAAGCATGCCCAGAGTTTTACTTTGACTCATTCATGCATGTTTGAGAAATCCTGTAGTGTCCTGAGGCAGCCTAGCCTGGCCCTTGCCTTCCTACGCAGCTCTGCTCAATTCTAGTTTTCCGTCACTGCTCCGTCTGGCATTTCTCCCATAGACAAGGATTTCGCTGGCAGATTTTTAACCGGACAAATCAGTGAACAGAACGTCAATTTTCTGTGCAGTGTCTGCTTGTTATTTTAGCATACGGCAGTGGAGGAAGTGAATGAAGCAGTCTGTGTTGATAAGGCTTCCAAATTAAAAATGAATTTGTCTGACAAAGCAGCAGCTCTCATTTACAGTCGTCTCGTTCAGCTCAGTACTTTTCTCCTCTCAGTAGGGTTGTTTATATAACACGCGATTTCTGGTTAGCTTCTTTTAGCCTCTTTCACAGTGACACACACACACACACACACACACACA
>NW_013952997.1:186498-189184 GCF_001266775.1 Austrofundulus limnaeus | reverse complement strand
CACACACACACACACACACACCACACCACCCCCGGCCCATCCGTGATTCCTTACAGGCGGCAGGAACAAAGGTCATGATGGACACTGTGAAACCGCGTCTACTAACAGCTTTTCATTTCAGTCCTTTTTGGATTAAACACTGTTGTCACCTGCACAGGTAAGCTGAAAAACAACTCACGTTTTTCTGTTCCCATCGTTGTTTGGTCTATGTGTTAAGATTTGTATCTTATTATGATCAGTGTGTGTGTGTGTGTGTGTGTGTGTGTGTGTGTGTGTGATCTCACCAGCTGTCCTCTCTGTAATTGCTCTTTAGAAAACGTACTTTCTGGTCCAACATTAAGGTTCATATGTATCTTGGGCTGCAATTTTCCAAAACTGATCTTGTATAATGTTGCTGCTTTTTAAATTATCTTTAGAACAAAGCATGCTACGATGCTCCAGCTTTGTAAACAAGAGAGAAGCGGCTATGATGACGTGCTGAAATGGGTGTGACGGGATCAGAAGGAGGTTCTTAAAGAGACAGAGGCCAATTTCAAGGCATTTAGAAATGGAAATAAATGAGGTCAAGTTTATTTTTGATTTAAACATTAAAACAAAATTTTTATAACAACTAAATGTGACAGTTACTTTGTTATAGTATAGAATTTAATTACATGCCCAATAAACACATAATATAGCCTCTTTAAATTGCAAGGGGAGTGGGAGCAACAGAGGGCTGATAGGAGGTAAATTAGTAAATTTCCACTCATGAATGTAGCAGGGCGAAAAAAAACTAAAACAGATCCACATTAATGTCCAGTTTTCAGGGACTTTACATTGTAACTCTGAGCAGCTCTGTTCAGTGTCGAGTCTTGCTGATGTGTGCACAACGCTGCACCAAGTTCCCCAGTAAGTTCTAGGCGTTACACAGCATTATGCATGATTCCTGAAGCTATAAAATGCCCCAACCAGCAAATGCAGAGGTAATATAAGGTTGTGCACACAGTGTAAAGCAAAGTGACTCGATGCAATTACTGCCTCCAAAGCACAGAACAGCAGGAGAGCACTGCTGCAGGGGGTGGACACAATAACACAAGTAGTGTTCACTCTAATGTATAATAGAACAATACAACAGCTGTGCTGCAAAATCTAATGCTGCAAACCTTCAATGTTAAAATGCGATTCAGACTACTGCAGGGATGAGGACAAGCCAAATCTAATGTTAACTTGAACCACTTATTGCAAACTTTGGTTCAATCTTTAGTTCTAACATGACACGTTTCCATAAAAAAGGCTTGATTTGGATAGAAGGATGGGAAACAAATGGAATTTTAAAAATTGTATTGCAAGCAAGCAAAAAGGAGGCATGAAAGCTGTCACGTTATCACCCCTTCCCACAGGATGGAGACCACTGGGCAACAACAAAGGCATCAAACAATGACCAGATCTCTCAAATTCTCAAAATTCTGAAATTTCCATGGATCTGGAGGCATCAGAGTGACCTTGTGAGACCAACAGCAACCATTTTGAGATGTTGTGTGACCAGTTGTGTTTCTAAAAGAGCAGCTGAGATCTCTGTGAGAGAAGCTCCAACCAAAACAGACCACAGTGTAGTCAGGCGAGTTCTAACTCGGCAGCTACCTGTGTGATAACTGAGGTCTTCTTGTAAGACCTCAGTGTTTCACGTTATAAAATCTGACCTGATTCTGGTACTTTTCCATCCGTCTCTTAGTGCTGTTGAAAAAGAGACATCTCCTGAAGGAAAATGATCCAAAATGAACAAAGGGGCTTTGAAACATGATGCTCCAAGCATGCCTCCTGAACCACATGGCTGCTGTTCTTGTCAATAGGATGATGCAGAACCACAGAAGAAGAAAGCCAAGGTGGTGGTGGGTCTATCCCTGACTGACAGTTTGACTACAGAGCTGATTATAGATGATGAGGATTTCTACAACTACCTGAGCATAGAGTAGGATATTAGCATCAAGCTCTTGCAAAGGTTGCCCAATAATCCCATTGTTTGTTGGGTTGAGAGATTGCTGAGAGATCTGTGGAAAATTAGTAAGACCAATGAATGCTTGTTGTATTCAGAATTCATTGAAACATCCTTTCCCTCATTGAGTGTTAAGAAACTGGTTTGAACCAGTTCAAACTTTGATGCAGACCATAACAACCTCAGTGTTCAATGAAAGATCATTGGAAGACCATTGAGAGATCTGTCAAATGTTTGGAACAGTCGATGATCTTTGTTCTGTGGAAATGGAGTTTTATTTTATTGAGAAAGTATGATTTGAGGCTGAACAAATCTTGGGTACACTTATCACTGGTTCAGTTTCTATGTGCAGTTTGCATGTTTTCCCCATTCATCTATGGGTTTCTCAATGTACTCTGAGTCCCTCCTGTAGTCCAATAAACCCACTAAAATGGGACCCAAATACGCAACATTGGAGACAGCTGGAATGGGGGGATCAAACCAGCAACCGACCAGTTACAAGATGACTCCCCTGGGGTCGGATTTATAAAACTGGCGTACGCACAATTTGAGCCCAGAAACTTGCGTACGCCACTTTTTACGCCAAGGTTGTGATTTATAAAATCCAAACTTGACGTGAAAATGTGCGGTGCCTCACAGCTCTGACCCATGCGTACGCTCATTTTGGAGACGGGAAACTGCGACACAGACGAAGTGAGGAATTAGAGCCACACT
>NW_013952997.1:175448-185965 GCF_001266775.1 Austrofundulus limnaeus | reverse complement strand
AAGGAATGGGACTGACGGAAAGGTCGCTCACCGCCCCGTTCTGCATGCTGCAGCGAAGTGTACTTGTGTAGAGGGTAGAACCTGAGGCGGGACCTCGTGCGCAAACTCTGACGTGCAGCTGTGATTTATAAAGGAAAGATGCGCAGAAACGTGCGTACGTACGGTTTTATAAATCTGAATTTTTTTTGGCGTACGCTATTTCCGCCTTTTGGCCGTACGTTCACTTTTAGTATGGTTTCCACGCAATCCTTTATAAATGAGACCCCTGATCACTCTGTCACAGCCGCCCACATTTATGGCAATAATGTAATGTCATCCAGTTTTCAGACCTGAAATCATCACAAAAAAATCATTTCAGAACCTTTAGCATTAGATATTAGATTGGCTGACAGAGATGATTGGTAGCAGCAGCAGCTGATTCATCTGATGTGCTTCAGGGCTTTAAAGTAGACATAAATTCTTGATTTTCAAATTTAAATCCATCAGTTTGGGTCTTTATAAAGTAAAACTGCGATGCTTTGGTCTAAATTTGTCCTTATTTTAACATTACCAGCTCCTCTTTTTGCCTTTTTCTCATGTGTGTCTCAATCCGCTAGTTTTAATATCTTTAAGCCACTTCAAGCCCCGCCCACTTCTCCTTCCAGACCGGTCCACTCCAGTTTGAGAGAGGGGGTTATGTTTCCTAACTCACAGACACATTTTATTTAAAATTTTATTAAAAGATGTCAACAACAGAAGACTTGTTCATCCTGCCTTACATATTGGAGCAGAGTCTAACCCAGAGGAGAATTAAGATGAGGAACTAGTAGTTGGTAAGTCCAGACCTTATTTGGCAGTTCTGTCACAGATAATTTGACATTATAGTTCAGAAAACATCATAGAAAACAGAGAAAACTGATCGGGCTGAAAAATAAGACCCAAACAGAATATAAAGATATCTTTACAGCACCAGAAAAAACTAAATTCAACTTTTCTGCACTTCTAGAAACTCCAAAGTCTCTACTTATCACTGGAACATTATACGTATGGTATAATCCGCAGCCATTTAAAGCCAAATACAGGTCTTAGAGTTATTATCTGCTTACCTTTTTGTCCTGTGTTCTTTTAGTTTACCTGCACCTTCTGAAACAACCATCACTTCTGTATGTTTCTGCCTTCAAACTGGAGCTTTCTACTCAGCCAACCCACCCCTGCAATAACACTTACCTGGCTTCATTCTCACCTGGACTCTTTACCCTCCTCACTATACTACTGGATCACCTCAAACCTGTAAGAGAAACCCACTTTACATGGACTGTTTACTGATCATCTTTCTCCCTTGCATTTTCCTGCTCATATTGTACATTTTGTAAATGAAATATTAACTTATCTTTTACTTTGAGTTCTTCATTCTGTTTTTCTTAGAAGCTCCATCTTCTTTGTTTTTATGAAAGAATCTGGTTGAGTTCAGTGAGTTGTAGGCTTCCATAGGGTGGCTCTGTCTGTGTGGTTGTCCTCCAATGAGGGAGTTGTGGGTTCAGTTCCTCTACTATTCAGTCTCATGTCAAAGTGTCACTGGGCAAAACACTGAACCCCCACTGCCTCAGATGTGCGTCCCGTCAGTGTATGGATGTGATTAAAGTACTAATTAGTCTCCATAGTATGATTTTTCAGGGTTAGCTTCAGGTCTCCACATACTCCATCTGAAGCTGAACAGTTGACTCACGGTCACGTGATGTTCAACGTTCATACACACTTTTTTTTGATCAAGGTCTTTTTATTAATTTTTTTTAACAAACCACAAAAAAGAACAGACTTACAAAAACACAAAACAAAACACACACCCCCAAAATCCCTCCCATCCCTCCCCTCCTATACCGGATCCACTGAAACAACAAAAATCGATCTTGTATTCATCAAATGATACAATGCGTAGGTTTGTGTACAATGAAACAATATTTAACCTGTACACAAAATTATCTGCCGAAATTTTTTCTACATAAGATAAAAATGGCTGCCAGATGTCAAAAAATTTGTTTACAGATCCCCTAACAGTATATCTAATCTTCTCTAAATGAATGTAAGACATAACTTCTCTTAACCAATGACCATATACTGGAGGATGTGGATCCTTCCATCGAAGAAGAATGTCTTCTAGCCAGTAGAGAGCAGAAAGCTAACACCGTCCTCTGATGTTCACTGAGGGAAGCTTCTGCTGGAGCCACCCCAAAGAGAGAGATGAATGGTGATGGATGAACAGTTCGTCCAAATAGTCCTGAAAAGGTGTCAAAGATGCCTTGCCAGTATCCATGTAGCTTTGGACAGGACCAGAATGTATGTAGAAGTGTGGCAGGAGATTGTTTACAACGATCACACGTCGGATCCAAGTCCCTTTTGAATTTGCACAATCTGTCCTTAGACCAGTGTAGACGATGTACTACCTTGAATTGAACTATAACATATTTCACACATATTGAGGATGAATATATATTTTGAATAATTTTTTGCCAAACTTTGCCTGATATGGATTCCTCCAAGTCCATCTCCCACTTGCCCTTCAAAGAATCTAAATTGGAGTCAGAAAATGAGCTGAGCAGAGAATAAACTCTGCTCATAGAGAGTTTTGTTACAGACTTACACATACAGTACGTTCATACACACCTTTCACAGCCCCTGAGACACATCGAGCCAAGCTCCTGCTTAAAGCTACACAATTTTCTGCAGACAGATTCCTCCGTACATCTGTTTGATCTCCGTTCCTGGCTGTTTGTCTGCTTCAGAGTACCGTAGTCATTTTCTGTAAGAGACAAGTTTTTTGTTTGTTTTTTTTAATTTTATTTTAGGAGTGAATGGTTGAAGCAAAATGCAGCAGCTGATAATTTCAGCATAAACAAACATGGCCATGAACTTCTGACCAATCCCACAGTAAGTTCTTGTGTGGAGGGGGTGGGGTTCTCCTGGTGGGATGTGACAAAAATTGGTGGAAGTGTCGAAGCTGAGAATGGAAGGACAGAATTTCTATCATCCAACTGTGAAAATGAGAGCCATTTTCAGCAGTTTGGATGGAGCCTGCAGGCCTTTCATGCTGAATGGATAAACAAGGAGACAATTTGTAGTGTAAAGCACTTGGCGTCCTGGTTGGTTAGAAAGGTGCTTTAAAAGCACACATCATTTACACCCAGTCATCACTTTGGGACAGTTTTATTAAATCTGTGTGAGGGGGAGACCGTTGGCCCTACTGGCTCTGTCTCAGTGGCTCCCTGCTCCTTCATGTTGGAACAACCTCCTCGATAAAGAATAATAATCTGCTTGTAAAGATCTGTTGGAGAAAAACCAGTTGAAACATTCAGAGACAGTTATAGAAATCTGTCTAAAAATGGTTCACATTTTTCTTCTCTCCAGGTTCAGCTGTTTTTGGTATATCTTCTTCTCACACTTATTAAAGTCTACAGCTACTCATGTGGAGCAGCCGCATCACCTGAGTCATTACTGCCACCATTTTATTCATTTTATTCATGGAGTTGTCATACAGTTTGTTCACGCCTGAGTGCGACTGCGGTGCCCTGCAGGCCACGACAGGAGAACTCCCAGAGTTTATGGCCGAAGTGATTCTTTCCAGGAGGTGAAGAAAATGTGAAGATAAAGAGTGGGTGCTGGGGGAGCGGGGGGATTCTGAGGCTACAAAACTTAGAGAAAAAATATTCAAACAAGCAAACATGTAAATGAAAGAAAGTGAAAAGGTTTACTAAAACTCAACATGTAAATGAATGCATTTTATAGAAAATATCTGTATTATTAATGCCTGCTGCCAACAGGCAAAGGTAGAAAATAATATTTTCATCTGTTTCTGCTGTTGGTGTGTGTTTGCTTGTTCATTGTTAGCAAAATATTTTATGAAACACTAAAACTTCACAGCTAAAAGACATTATCAAACAAAAAATGGCTTTGACTCACAAGTTTGCAGATAAAGAGTAAACATTTGATGTGTTAGTAGCTGACAGTCATTCCCAACAAATACTTCTAGCTGTAACTTATAAGATTAGTTTTTATGATCTTTACCATAAAATCCTAGAGTCAACTTTTAACTGACATCGACCAACACAACAGTCCTTATTCCTCAGTTCTTTAATTCCTACAAAACATTCTGTTTTAAAACTGCTTCTGTCTGTTTCGCCTTTTTTGTCTTAATCTTTTCTGTATTTTAGCTTTTAGCCACTGTTTTGCATTTTGTAAAATTTTGCTTAATTTAAAAACTATTCTGATAATTTTAGCAGGACTTTTGCTACTTTAAGCTTGTCTAAGTCTACTTCTAGACAATTTTGCTACTTTTAGTTTTTCCCTTTTAGTTAGATTACACTAGTTGGAAGCTTTTTGATTTTTTAGATTTTAACAAGTTTATTGCTACTTTACCTTTCCTCTAACCTTTTGCTACTTTCAGCTTTTAGATAACCCTTTGATGCTTTTAGCTAATTTTATGCTACTTTTAGTTAGTGTTTTGGTACCTGTTGCTTTTAGGAAGTATTTTTCTATTGCAGTCTTTTAGCTAGCATTGTTGCACCCTTTAGCTAGTGCTCTGTTTCTTATTACATTAAACAACACAGTTTTAGATTGTTGTTTATTTATTTCAGAAGGGACATTGCTCTTTATGCCAGAATTAGCCATGAAGGCCATTTTTCATACTTTATGTGGTTCAGAGCTGATTGCTCTAAGACTGCAAGAGAAGCTCAGCTTCCCCTAAAATTTCAAAACTAAATGATAAAATATATACTGTTGTGTGTACATGTCATTGACTAAATATGTGCTGCAACACTCTCAGCTTTTGTTCAAAATCAGCTGATAATGATGCAGCTTTCCTCTCCCTCATTCCCGCAGCTTCACAGAGCTTTAAACAGTGCGGACACTCAGCTTTCACAGAGCTCATTAGCGATGCAAAGATTGCAGCGAAACGAGACGAGTCATTGGATAAATGCTGGTTTTGTCCCGCCCATCGGACGCTGAGCGTCTCTGGGGGTATGGGGCTGTGGGCTGGCCTCGACTGGCTTGGACGCTCAGCTTCTGCATGATGATCTGTTTGAGGCTGAATCCCTTTTTGATTGACAGTGAAATGAGCGAATCAGCGAGCTTTTGGTGGGAGCATTTTTTACTTTTGTGTTTCTGTTCAGAGTTGAACCGGAGACTTTATTAATCCTTTTAGCAGCATTTTCTTTGTAAAAAACAACTAGCGACAAATCGAACTTCTATTTCTGGTGGATGTTTAGTAGTTGCTTGTGTTTGGAGACTGACTTCTATCACTCTTTCTGACTTCTATCACAGTTTCTGTCCAGCGGGTGCAGCTGAGCCCCTTCACCATCACAACGCACTCACAGGCAGACACACTTCACACCAGCCTCGTGCCAGCAAGCTGCACTTAATGGCAGACAGTTTGAATGTTGTGGACCGGATTTTGGTGAAGCCATTTGATAGTCTTCCTTATGAAGAAAAACTTAGAGTTAAACAGCAGGGCTGATCAACTCCTCAGATTAATTTGGTGCAAAAGGTGGGGAAAAGTAACAGGTCTTTTCAGCTGTCCTGGTATGACAAAGTGAGCCGTCTGACTGGAAGTGCTGTAAAATGATCTGTGACAGGGTAACAGATCATTTTCTTGAAAAGGAACGGAGGGTAGAATTTACACATAAATAAACCAACACGTTTTATGATGTAGGCTGAAAAATTGAGCTTCCCCTTCTTAAAAGACCAGCATCCACTACTGTTGTAGTTCTTCAGAATACCGTAGACATGTATACAAATTAACAAGTTTCGTCCATAAAGATTCTTCAACACATGTTAGCAGGTATTCAGAACTCAGCATTTGTGAAAATATTTTTCAGAAATTCTCATTTTTCAGGTCAACTTTTGAGTCAACCCGTTTCAAAATGGCTGCCACAGCAAATCAACCTTAACCAACATGTAAGCTCCTTTAGCTCTTCAGCCTCTGTCAGTGTGCCCCAGGGCAGCTGTGGCTACATGTAGCTTACCACCATCAGTGTGTGAATGGGTGAATGATAGTAGTGTAGTGTAAAGTGCTTTGGGGTCCCTATGGGGCTTGATAAAGCACTATTTATGTTTCATCCATTTACCCTTTAGCTGAGTCAGTTTTACCAAATTTTAACCAAAGTTTCATTCAAAAATTTTCCTAATAACTATTGGGCTAATTTTGGTGTGGTTGAAGCAAAGATCATTCATTTATTAAGCACAGTCACAACTTTTGAGATTTTACCTGCACTGCATGAGATCACACAGTGTTGTTTACGAAGTTTGACCAGAATGTCTGCTTCTCTATCCTTTCTTAGCATAAAATGGTCTTAGTTTAAAAGTCTGATATGAAAGACGGCTGTATTCCTTCCATGAATGCCAGGTCTTTACATTTGTTCTGTGCACACATTTCAGTACATCCAACCCACGTAACTTCAGATTCAGAAGCACATCTATCTGCCTGATTTTTGCATGACACAGTTAAGAAGGAGCGCGGAAGGCTGTCAGCCAGTTAAATGGGAGCTACATCTGAGTCCAGATCCTGTGGAGGTGTGCTGAGCTGTGCAGTAGAAGCCAATCGGTTTGAGGAGGGGTGACAGAAAAGAACAACACATTCCCACATCGCTTCTCTCTCGACTTCCTACACTCAAAGCGACACAATGTTTCTTTCAGTCTTCAATTGGCTCCCATTACCAGCCCCCTGACAATGAAAACACTGGCTGTCTGCTGCAATAAATCACCCTCAGTTTGTGTAGTGGGATCCCTGCTCCTGCAAGAGCTGTGTACAGAAATAGACTGCAGACTCAGTAAGAGTGAACACAAAGTTAGACCAAAGTAAAAATATCTCTTAAACCTGTGAGAGTAAGGTGAAGAAAAGACAGGTTATTTAGAGATTGTATCGATAAGTTAACTTTTCACATTAAACATTACTTAGGTGTAATTTTGAACTTTTCCAATCAGCATAAAGAAGAGGTTGGTGTCTGGTTTGTAACTGTTGCTGCTCATCAATATTGACAGTTTAACTTGTCCAGGCAGGTAAGGCAGTACAGGTGGGCAGAGAGGCTTCCAGCAGTTTCATCTTTGTATCTGGAACTTGGCCTGGCAGAGTCTGGCAAAACCTCAAAGACTGGAACCTGCAAAATCAACATTATATAAATTTAAGCTTAATGTCTGTAAAATTGGCTGAGTTACAGCAATTTCTTAATGACTAATTCTGATTAGCTGTGATGACCATGTTGAACTGGGTTGAGTAAAACAGTTGTAGATGTACCTCCAGTGGTCATTTGTGAGGGTTTTCTTCAAATCTGCATACTTGTTGATGAAATATTGTGCTAAAGTTTGATTTATTTGTTTGACAGAAAGTGTGCAATAATTGGTTAAACAAAATTAGGCAGGTGCATAAATTTGGGAACCAAAATTAAAAATAAAAAACTAAACTCAATATTTAGTAGATCCTCCTTTGGCAGAAATAACAGCTTCTAAACACTTCCTATAGTTTCTAATTGTGAGATGTGGAGGCAGAAAAACCCAGGGCACAGGCAAAACTCAAAGGCAAAAATAAACTCTTTAATGAAAACAAAAGAGGGCTGTTGTGACAGCAAAAACTCACAGGAGCTTCTCAGGGAACAGCTTGCACGAGAGACACATCACTGACTGTTAAGACAGTACAATGAACAGACACAGACTGAGGACAAGACACCAAATATAAAGGCAAACAAATTAAGAGACAATCGGAAACACCTGGGGAGACACAAGAGGGATCAGGTGTGAGAGGGCGGGGCTGCAGGGCAGAGAAACACTGAAAAAACTACAAAAATAAGGAGAATAAATACAAACCATGACAGGACCCTCTTCTCAACGATGGCTCCTGACGTCAAAAAGACGAGATGGACGAGACACAGGGGAAAATGCGACGCCACAGACTCAAGGACAAAACACACAGAGTTCAGGGGGACGGCCAAGAGACCACCCCACACGGAGCAGAAAATCTGGAGGGCGGCTCAGAAAACATCTCAGGTCCAAGGGAGTCATGGAAACAGGGGTGGAGCCAAGGGAGGAGGCGGGAGCAGAGGCGGATCCAAGGGAGGAGGCGGGAGCAGAGGCAGAGCCAAGGGAGGAGGCATGAGCAAAGGCAGAGCCAAGGGAGGAGGCGGGAGCAGAGGCGGAGCCAAGGGAGGAGGCAGGAGCAGATGAGGAGCCAAGGGAGGAGACCAAGGGCGTAACTTTAGGTCTAACATTGGGGGGGTTGTGCTCTCTGTCCATTTATTTATTGAATAAATTACTTTTGTAAAATGATTCAGGATATTTTAGGGTTAAAATATATTATAATGCTTTTACTGTGATTTACTTAACTTTCCTGTTTTCTCTGTATTTATTCTGCTCCTTTTCTGTTCCACATCAGTTCAACAAGTAAGAAAAAAACTTACTATTTTTCTGCATTTTTTTTCCAGCAGTAACACACATTTTACATTTTTAAGATTTACTATATTAACATAACTTAATTTCACAAATTTCAAAGAGTGTGTATTTACATGGTTCACTACAGTTTAACTAGGAAATATTACAACACATGATTCAACAAATACAGCCATAATATGACAAGAGCAGAGCTAAAACCCTGCATGTCATCTTCAGCAATTAAGCTTAAATGTTCATTGTGTAAACTGAAATCATATTAAGGTTACCTAAAAACAACAAGAGAGTTACAGCTGTGTATTTAACCAGTTCATTTCAGCTGTGTTAAAGCACTTGCAAGACTATGGCAGTTTCAAATTATTTGATTTTGTGAGTGCAGCGATTATCTATGAAAGAAAGTCAAAAACACAAAAGATGAATTTTTTTCACCACTGTATTGACACAAATAAACTATACAGCAAAAGTCTTGTGCACAATTCATGACAACACTCTACATCAAAGAATACAGTGTGGCAAACTGAAGTGCACATTACACTTTGACTCTAAACAAACAAAACCATGTAAATACTGCTCATCTTTGGTATCAGCCTATAGCTGTTTTGGATTTTCAAACAAAAGCACCAAACACCTGTTTGTGTCTTGGTGTGAAAAAAATAAAGAGYGTGCACACTGACTTCTGACTTGCACTTTACACCTTGACTCTTAACAAAGAAAACTATATAAATACTGCGTATCTTTGTACCATTTACTAAGGTATCAGACCATAGCTGTCTTTGGACATTCAAACAAAAGCACCAAACACCTGCTTGYGTCTTGGTGTGAAAGAAATAAACTGTGTGCACACTGACTTCTTAGTTAAGCTGTCCAATTTGTCCTGATGGATGTGACACACTGCAACCTGGTTCAGCCTCTGCTGTGTCATACTTGAGCATAACCAAGTCTTTAATCGTCTAAGAGCACTAAAGCTCCTTTCTGCTTCAGAGGACGAGACTGGTACCACAAGGAGTAACCTCACCAAAGTTTCAATTTCAGTGAATAAGCCTCGCACCTCTGTTGGCAAACCTTTGAGAATGTTTGTAGCCTCCCCACAGGAACTGTACATGTAATTATGTTTGAACATGGGTAGCTGGATTTCCAGCAGCTGGACATTAATTTCAGGGTAGTCATGAACCACTGGGTCAACACTTCCAGAAAGCAAGKTGTTCTCCAGCTTCTGCAAGGTAAGAAGACCCCCCTGCTGGAAACGTTCTGTGAACTGTGTGGACCGTGTCAAGTATCTTAAAAAACTCTACTCTGTAGTGTTCCATAGGGGTTTTAGAACTGAAACTACTTGAGTCTCCACTGAAGCATTTGGGTGTTTGTCAAACCCGTGGCATTTTTATAGGTTCCAAGTCCAAAGACTTCACAGTTTTGGATGCCTTCTCAAAAAGGCTTTGGAAGACCTCATCACTTCTCTTGCCATTGAGAGTTGACTGAACTGTACAAACAGCAGTCTGCATACCAGAAACAGTTTGTGTCCTTCTCTGAAGAGAACTGTTGAGACACTCTAGCTCTCCAGTGACTGCTTCTGCCATCATAAGGCCAAGTAAAGTACTGCCTCTCATAAACTGCTGTAACAGACCATTTGCAGTGGTTGCAGAGGGAGAGTTGCCTCCTGCCATTTCTTCTAAGGCAGTGAGGATAGAGTCATACTGTGTTAGAACAGAACGTATGGCACTGTGTCTTAAAGTCCACCTAGTTGCACACAGTGGTTTCAGGGCAGTAGCGGTTGCATGGTCAGATATTGCTATCTGATGAAACATCTGTTTGAATTTGCCAGACTGTCCACACAGAACTCCAAACTGATTAACCCAGTCAAGGGCATCTCGCACAACTCTAGAAGCTAGGCATGCCTTCTGTGTGACCAAATTCACACAGTGTGCTCCACAGTGCACATACAGAGCTAGTGGCTGCTWCTCCCTAATAAGAGCCTGTGTTCCAGAATATGCGCCAGACATATTAGAGGCACCATCGTAGGTCTGCCCACGCAGTGCTGACACTGGCAAGTTTAGTCTGCAAAGTACATCTAATGCAACTTTTGCAAGATGCTGTCCTGTTGTTTCGGTCACAGA
>NW_013952997.1:166451-171738 GCF_001266775.1 Austrofundulus limnaeus | reverse complement strand
AAAGAAAATCACTTATTGATGTAATATATGTATACTTAAATGATGCAATTTTATTGGGGGGGTTATATTGACTGGATCAAATTATTGGGGGGGTTGTAACCCCCCCATCCCCCGTGTAAATTACGCGGGTGAAGGAGACGGGAGCAGACGAGGAGCCGGCAGATGTTTGCTGGAGCCAGAGCCAGATTTACCCTATGAGTATACTGTGATCCACAGTGTCAGATGCCTTTTGTAAGACAAGAAGGATCATACCTGGGAGATTGTCTTTGACTTGCTTTTGACTTGATAAAATCTGTGAGCTGAATTAAACGTGTGTGTGGAGAAAGAGGGTCTGAAGCCTGACGTGCTCATATAAAAGTCTGTGATCTGTGAACTATTGAGTGAGATGCTCATGCACTATTTTCTCAGTCAGTTTGCTAACAGCACTGAGAATTGAGACGGTCAATAATTACTAACCACAGTTTTACTTTTTGTGAATGGGGTAATTTTGTAATACTTAAATTCTGAAAGGAAACTACCTGTAGACAGACTGAAGTTGGTATAGGTTGTTTTTGTTTCGAGGCAGTGCCAGAGCTTTTTAAGATTTTCCAAAGTAAGGCTGGCTTTTACATTCTCTTACATTGTTCACAAAGCAGTTTGATTTAACCTGAGCCTCTTCTTTGCTTGAACAAGGTTTTTCAGTGACACATATTTCTTGTACCATTCGTGTTTTTCGTTTGTTTTTCTTAAAGGAGCTATATCAAGTAAAATCAACTTCTTTGAGTTTTATATCATGTTATAATGTTATCCTCTCATCAAAAACATGCCCAGAGTCTTACTTTGACTCATTCATGCATTTTTTTGGGAAATCCTGTGCTGTCCTGAGTAGAGCTGGTCGGTTCCTGAGCTACTCGAGTTATTGATTGAAGTCCTATTACTGAATCAGGTCCCACAAATCCGAAGTCTAAACTAATCCAAATCCCAAATGTCCTCAGGCAGATATCATAATACCATCCACAAACTAGCAAATGCACTGAGAAAAAAAAAACAGCGTCATTGGAATGCTTCATGACTCGTACGTGTCAGTTCGCTAACTCACCGGCTGCTGTCGGGTCTGAGCTGCCTGGTTCATCTCCCCGGAAACAGTTTGGACTTGTGTCGAGCTGGGTCTGAGCTGCTCAGTTAATCTGCCCGGAAACAGTTGTGCTCAAGATAAGTCGGGTCCGAGCTGCTCGGTTAGCTCCAGGAAACGCTCCGCTGCTCTGGTTTAACTCACCAGAGCTGATTTGTAAAAATGTCATCCATAAAATCCATCAGACTCAGGCTGAGGAGGTATTGAATTAAATATTGCTGTAAATTTGTTGAAAAATATCATTATTCATGTGGCTGGTATGATTTCTGTATTGCGATCATGACTCTCATCACTGTTTTTAAAAATTTCAAACAAAAAGAAGAAAGAAAAATTGTTCCAGCTATAAATGCTTGTTGGCATCAGATACACCTTCAGACACACTTTATCAGCTAAAATTATTTATTTAGCTAGTTATAAAGGTTATTCATTTTATGTATGTGTGTGTGTACTTGTATTTGTTACCATTTTAGAACCGTGTGTTTGAAATTGTAAAATTAACATCCGTGAATAGTGCATAAGCACGCACGCACGCACGCACGCACGCACGCACGCACACACACACACACACACACACATATATATAAAAGGTGACGTAATTACTTTATTATGATATAAAATTTATATATACTGTATGTCTGAGAAACACATAATATTGCCCCTTTAACTGAATGAGGCAATGATTTCTGGTTAGTGATGTGACGTTCACAAACAATCCGAATCGTTTGAACAGCTCTTTACATCAAATGATAGGAGCCGAGTCGCGGGCAGTAACGAGCCATTTGTAGCTTTATTTATTTTATTCCTCGTATAATCTTTAATTTTTTCATCCTAAAATCACTCCCGCTTTGCTTTTTCACAGAAAACAGTCAGAGCGGTGGAGTACAGAGGTTCACGGGAAAGTGGGAGGGGGGTTTCTGCTTGACAAAATGCATAGTTCCACCCACGTAACGTGATGACGTCTTTCCTACATGATGACGTAACTCGTTCAAAATCGAACGACTCTTGTAACAGTCAGTATGTATATCACTGTTVTAGTACCTTTTAAGTGCCACACGATGGCGCCTCTTCTGTTATAACATAGGATGTTGTGAATGCTAAGAGTCCAGAGCTAAAGCCTTGCTGTGTGTACGCGTTTAGCTGCTCTGCTGCTCAACCTCGGTAATGAATGATGGTGAAGGATCGTGGACTATTATCTATATATTCATGTATGAATGTAGATTTAGTGCCGTGGAGACCTGGCTTTGTATGGTTTCAAGTTCTGTAATAAAGTAGTACATGTGGGAACCAAAAAGCTGTCGTTCTTTTCGGAGCTGCACCGTAGCACATGGTTTATGCTAAGCTAGCTCTCCTCCTACGAACGACCATCACATTACACTCTTTTAAATGGCTCTATGAAACGAACGGCTCCCCAAGATCAGGATCCCTTCAAAGAGCCATTTATCCCTTCACTATTTCTGATGAACTGGGTGTAGAACTTGACCTGTCATTCTGTCAGTCTGTGTTTTGATTGTTATGGACCAGTTTTAGGGGAGTAATTTTGTCTAAAACCTCCAGAACTTTATTTCTAAACAGTATTCATGCCTCTTTGATATTGTTGTTGTTATTGACATTTTGCTAATTAACAGTGGTGGGCAGCGCTAATTCAAGAGTTAGTTGCGCAAGTTCTAAAGCGCTAGTTAAATTATTTAGTTCCACATGTTCTGAAGCGCACATAACAAAAGAATCTTAGCAGGTTATTTTTAATGCGTAACTTTGCCTCAGAGTTCACTCAAATTTGTTTCCAGTGATAACATGAGGCATTTTAGCACAATACTACCAACTAGTGGCATGACTAATTGCTTTCAACCACTGTCAATATATGTCGCAGTTTGAGGAAGTGATTTATAGAAAGAAACGTTTGACTCATGGTGTTAAAATAAAAAGATGTTGTGGATTGCAAGTTCTGCTGCTTCTTGGCCATTTTTCTCATGTTTATAGTAGGGCTTCAGTAAGAAAGCATGCAATATATTAGTAATTTTAAACAGTTTTTTTTAACTGAAGCGATGCATTCTGGGTAAAGGACGAAGTAAAGTAAAAAGTGTTCACTTCAAAATAAGAGCATGAATTTAAACTGTGCCGTGCTTCAGATGTGAGACAGCGGGTTGGTGGTTGAAGATGCAGCATGACATAAATTATTATAATCCCTCCCTCTACCCTCTCAAAGCTCATATAAGTATATAAACAACAATAATTATGGCTGGATCGTGTTTGTTTTTCACTCAACTACCAGTGTTATTAGAGAAACTTTTATTTTTCTGTCAACGGTGGTTTGAGAAAAAAAGACATGAACATTAGCTGATGTCAAACGCGTAAGTGTGCTGCTTCTACCAGGAACCATCGAAGAACTGCAGGGCTGAGCGTGCTTCAGAACCTGGAGACACACTTCAGCCGGACCTCAGAGCAGAACGTCAGATCAGAACCTCAGATCAGAACGTCAGATCAGAACGTCAGATCAGAACCTCAGATCAGAACGTCAGATCAGAACCACAGCAGCACGCCGCTGGAAAAGGGCGGGGGAGTTTTGTTTCTCCAATTGCGTCCTACCATGCAAAGATTTGTGGGAGATGTCTCTTAATTTCAGAACCATCACCCAGGACAGTTAGTTTCAGGTTAAAGCTCTGTGTTATTTTATCAAATGTCTGAGAGGGCGCTGTTTCCATGCTGTGTTTCCTCAAGGTGTTGGTTTGTGACAGCCTGCCCTCTCTACTGTTCAAGAAAATGATGAATTCTTTAGATATTTAGGGATTTATTTTAACTGTGACATCAGATTACTTTCTACCCCTGCTTTAAATGATAATAATGGTAAATAGTCATAGAAATCTTCAGATTAGTGCTTCTCCATTTTAAAATCAGAAAGCACAAATCAGCATACAGCTAGAAAAAAAAATTGTGAAAGCCCTAAAGCGCAGACCAGAAATTTAGGTCCACAATTAGCGCATTTCTGCTTTAGTGGACTAGTGTCCACCACTGCCAATTAATATTTTTTTAATGATCATATTTTAGCTGTGTTGTACAGTAGGTCTACATGTGCTTAGTCCAGTCCTGATGACACCACTTTGGCTGATTACCACTGAGCCAGAGATGATTATCACAGAGTATCGCAGAGGAGTTTGCTGTGATCCTGGCTGGAACACTGATAACTTGCTTAAAACTTAACATAGATGCAAATTGTTTAAATGCTTGAAACATCACATTAATGCTACAGCTGTAGTTTGAGTTGAAATCAGCAAGTATGAAGCTTTCACTTTCAAAAAACGTGGCACTTTAAACAAGAGTGTTCTAGTAAAATGTAGTCACTGGGGGGTCTACAACATACACGCACAAGAAGGGGCTTGGTTTATGTCCGATATAAGTAGTTCAAGCCGATTGCTCTCTTAGTTACATTGCTACTGAGTGAGGGTTGAAGGCAAAAAGTACTCAGTGAAGTTCTACACTTTTTCCTTGAACAAGAACAAGGAATTATTATTGTCATTGCTTGTGTGCCATTCAAAATTCTTAACCATGAAATGCAATGACGTTTTTATGTATTTCATGATAGAAGAGTTTTAGTCAATAAAGCACTCAAGAAGAATATTTTTTCCAGAACTAAACAGCTCAAGTCTTTTGAACAAAAAGCGGCAGACTCAGATTAGTCAGTCTTTTATGTTTAAACAACACAAGAGGCACTTCAGTCACTTATAAATTACCCACTAATTATGATTATGTTCATAAATCTGTCCAATGTTAGTAGATCACCTGCAGAACTACCCATTCATATTAAAACGGATTTACCTACTTTAGTAAATCTTGTTATTAATCATGTGCAGAAAAGGTGTATTATTGACATTTTTCACCCTCAAATTAATCCCTTAAAACTAATTATTTAAAGTTTTTTTTTTTTTTTAGCAAATCTGCTCTGTTTTGAAAAACATACTTGGATTTGAGAAGGTTTGACCCCCTGCTGGGAGCTTTCTGTGGAGCGTCAAGTGTAAAATATGTGTTAATGCCACTAAAATATTTTCATGTGTTTCATGTGTTGGATTTACTTAATTAAGTCATGTGAAGTGGTTCCACTCAACTGAGTTGAGTAAATGTAAAGCAACTTTCACATTTACTAAAATGTAAGAATTACTTTACATTTACTAAACTCAATATACT
>NW_013952997.1:149886-166331 GCF_001266775.1 Austrofundulus limnaeus | reverse complement strand
TTTATTTATTTTGTGGACTGTAGGCTACATTTGAGGTAAATTACTCAAAACAGTTTTTTTTCCCTCAGGAAAAACCAACACGTTCTCACTCCTGATTCGTCAACATACTGACGCTTGGTCAGGGACCATCTGCGTACAGTTTTGACGCGTCGGGTACCCCCCTCACATCAGTCATTGCCGTTCACAGCTTTTCTGGGTTGCGCCACTTAGGGGTCTTTGGGTTGGGGGTCTGAGGTTGATATGAGGGATCAGGATAAATGGTTAATTTTAGGTACTGATGTCGGGATAGGCTGTATATGACTAATAGAAGTAAAATTTAGGGTCTGGGATGGTTAGTTGTCGCGCATTTCTTACTCTTTTCAAAAATATGACAATGCGCTCCTCCTCGCGCTCATCTCATCTCGTTAATAATTGATGTGAGGGGGGTACCCAAAGTGTCCAAAACTGGACACAGACAGCTACCTGACCAGGCGTCAATATGTTGACGAGTCATGAGTGAGAATAGGTTGGAAAAACACTGGAAAATACATTTATTTTTAGGAAATTTACCAATAAATAGAAGATAATACCTACCAATGTAACATTTTTGGAACCCATTAATGTTTGCCTGCTGTGTGAACGCAGCCATACAGATCAGACACCGTTTGCAAATACAAGTTTGCTGTCTTGTAGCATCTTGCGTTAGCAGGGACAGCAGCATTAGCAGAGTTAGCAGCGTTAGCAGCATTAGCAGCTTTAGCAGTGTTAGCAGAGTTAGCAGCATTATCAGTGTTAGCAGCATTATCAGAGTTAGCAGCATTAGCAGAGTTAGCAGCATTAGCAGAGTTAGCAGCATTAGCATAGTTAGTAGCATTAGCAGTGTTGGCAGCATTAGCAGTGTTAGCAGAGTTAGCAGCATTAGCGAAGTTAGCAGTGTTAGCAGCATTAGCAGTGTTAGCAGCATTAGCAGTGTTAGCAGAGTTAGTAGTATTAGCAGAGTTAGCAGCATTAGCAAAGTTAGCAGCGTTAGCAATGTTAGCAGCATTAGCAGTGTTAGCAGCATTAGCAGTGTTAGCAGAGTTAGCAGCATTAGCAAAGTTAGCAGCATTAGCAATGTTAGCAGCATTAGCAGTGTTAGCAGCATTAGCAGTGTTAGCAGAGTTAGTAGTATTAGCAGTGTAAGCAGAGTTAGTAGAGTTGGCAGAGTTAGCAGCATTAGCAGTGTTAGCGGCATTAGCAGTGTTAGCAGAGTTAGAGTTAGCAGAGTTAACAGCATTAGCAGAGTTAGCAGCATTAGCAGTGTTAGCAGCATTAGCAGAGTTAACAGCATTAGCAGAGGTAGCAGCATTAGCAGTGTTCGCAGAGTTAACAGCATTAGCAGAGTTAGCAGCATTAGCAGTGTTCGCAGAGTTAGCAGCATTAGCAGTGTTAGCAGAGTTAACAGCATTAGCAGAGGTAGCAGCATTAGCAGAGTTAACAGTGTTAGCAGTTTTAGCCTTTGCTTTTGTCTCAGGATGATGAAGTCCTAAAAAGAGGCCAGCACCAACATCAAAGGCTGCGTTCCATTCTGAAACAAATAAACATCAACATTTAACTTTTGCTTTTAGATTTGCACATTTACATTTAGGATTCGGTATTCAGACAAAACATTTAACATTTAAATTTAACATTTAGTAAGCATTAGCAAACTGTAGGAACAGTGAGTTAAATAACCATAAAATGTTGGTGACATTTTTCAACATTTTATTTTACACTTAACGACACAGCATTTTGTGTTAAGTTACATGATCTGCCCCTGCATGAGTGGGTTTCTCCATGGTTACTCTCCTCACATGCATGTTAGTTAATGAGCTGCTCTGACCTGTTAGCAGGTGTGAGTAAGACTGTGAACAGTTGTTTGTATGGATGGATGAGCAGGCTCATCTTTTACAGATACTGTGTATATATTCTGCTTGGCAGGCTGCTTGCCCTTTTGTTTCTGTTCTTTTGCTCAAAGACGTCAGAAACACTTTTTTTTTCAGTTGTAACATATAGAAAAAACTGTCCAAATTTTTAAAACAGCAGTTTTTCGTCGCTCCAGCAGAAGGTCAGTATGTGTTTAGTAAAAAATGAAAGAAATGCAAAAGCTCAAGTTCACGTCTACCACCCTGCTGCACAGTTGTGCTCCTGACAGTTTCTATAAGTGTGATCCACCTTTCTGCTTCTTGTGATTCTTAATGTGGACTTCACTCTCTTTCTAAGGGTAATTAGACCAAGTGTGGGTGGGAAATATCGGCATGGCATTTAAATCAAGCAGCACCTTTGAAAGCTTCTGGCTGATCAGACGTATCAAACACACAGAGGAGAGAGGAGAAAACTCAGTAACTACTTAAACATGCTTCTGTTTCTTGATGCTTTCAATGCAATAGTTTATTTATTCATTATAATCCCCCCCCCCCCCCTGCACGCGGGAGTCATATTGTTTTCGTACTGTTTTTTTATTTATTTATTTATTTATTTGTTTGTTTGTTCAGTGATTTTTGGTCAACAAAAACGGCTGCACCGGTCAGCATGAAATTAGTCAGGACTGTAGAAGAGTCTGACCTACACTGCACCAGCCAACAATTTTACGATAGACCCCATATTTGAGGGGGGGCTCCTTTCAAAGTGGGGGTGTATGGACATGCAAAAATGCTTGTAACTCAGAAACTGTTCAACATAGGAGCTTCAGATTTTCATTGGTTGTTTAGCTCTGATGAGGGGCTATCCATCAGGTCAACCAATGCCCCCCCCCCCCCCCCCCCCCCCCCCCCCCCCACACACACACACCCAAACCACTACAATTATGGGATGTACCTACAGGAGTAACATGACCTTTATTATGAATAAAGACTTCTGAGTTCTGGTGCATTTCTGCATGTGGGGGTCATTATGTTATCGCTGTGCGTTATCTAATTTATTTATTTATTGTCAAAAACTGCAGATAAAAGCAGCATCAAGTGGCCAAAATGTCAACATTTCCTTTAAGACTGCACAAAAACATTAGTGCAAATATTGAAAACCGTCAAACCTCCTGGGCTCTTGTTTCCCATTATAGACAAGTAATTTGGCTTGTGAGCATGTAAAGGGCCTGTGCTAATGTTTCTGTCTATTACAGACCACATCCTGTAATTTCCTGATGGTTAAAATGCCATTCTGTGTAATGAGTTAAATTACCAAGGAGCAGAGGGAACCTCCCCCTGTAATGGTCATCCTGCTTGAAGGGGGCTTTAGAGTTAGTCCTGATTCAATCCTGCCAGGAAGGTGACGAGCGGGCCCAATGGGACCTGGCGTATTCGTTTACAGCACCCACAATCACAGAGGAGGAGGAGGAGGAGGAGGAGGAGGAGGAGGTGCTTCGACACACAAATCTATTGCTGCAACATCCAAAGTCGTGTGGAGAAATGTCTGCACCAGGACCCCACCCCTTCCATTCACACTGTGACGTGCACACAGCTCATTCTCCATTCCACCAGCTCGCCGTCTGGAACTTATCGATGGCCAGTCAATACTTTCTGATCGATTGACCCCATCACCATAGCAACCACCATTTAGCCCACTATCTTGGGCCATTCATTATAAAAGCCATTAAGCCCTGTGTGTGTATGTGTGTGAGTTATCGCTACCATTAGAGAGAGAAAAAAGCTCCTCCTGTTTGAGAATCTGAACCCTAAAATCTGAAGCAGCCGTTCAACGAAACGTGTTTTTATGTTTGCATCACTCAGTCATCGTTTTCCTGTTAATGTTCATTTATTTAAAAACACTTTTTAAAAAAACAGATGCAAAAAACTATTAAAGGGAATCAAACATTAATCCATCTAAACAACAACAGCAACATATACAGAGCTAAACTAAAAATATCACCCACACAGGAGCCTGTTACACGAATCTAGGATAAGGGATTAAGACAGGATTTAGGTGTAAACCTGAATTAATTAAGCCTTGAATCGGTTGCATGGAAGGAGAAGCACTTATGTTTCTGTGGTAACAAGTGCTCTGAGACTAACCTGGTCCTGATGAGGTTTAAAGTGAAGTTTATTTAATCTGTTAGTGTTTTTGAGCAGTAGAGTCATTTTACTGCAGAAAAATGTTCCTCTAACCAAGTTTTACAGTCTTATTTCAGCTAAAAAGTATTTTTGATCTGTTCCGTATGTTGCGGGTGTTTCGGTGAAACTGAGACGTTTATTGTCTAAACATGATGTCCCAGTGGCTTTCAAAGCCCAAAACACATTACGGCAAAGGCTGGTTCACCCCAAAGATCCGGTGCCCCGGCACAAACAGAGCAATGTTGTATATGCTGTTAAGTGCCAGGAGGACTGCGACCAGTTATACATCGGGGAAACAAAGCAGCCACTGTTCAAAAGAATGTCCCAACACAGACGAGCTACGTCTAATGGCCAGAACTCTGCAGTTTTCACTCATTTACAGGCCAGCGGTCACTCTTTCAGAGATGAGGATATTCTCATTCTTGATAGAGAGGAACGTTGGTTAGAGAGAGGAGTAAAAGAAGACATTTTTGTGAAGAAAGACCGTCCATCATTAAACAGAGGTGGAGGCCTCCGTTTTCAGCTGTCCCCCTCCTACAGCGCTGCTATTGCCAGTATCACTCCACCCCCTGTTAACAATAAGTGTTAATTAGGTGTCAACGATAGCCATGTGATGTGAGTATCAGTCACATCACAAAAGCCTGAATTTTGCCTGAAACTCTCAGACTGAAGAAGTCTCTTGGAGGAGAGACGAAACGTTTCATTAGAGAAGAACCCGTCCAGAAGACCTATACAATTTTTTTCTTTTTATTTTTGATCTTGTTTTTAGACTGATATACTAAACAAGATCAGAATATGTTGGATTATTAATCTTGTTAATCTGAAAAGTTTTTTTACTTCAAGAAGTCTTACCAAGTGCAACTGTCAAACTGCAGATTATTAATTACTATTAATTTGAAAAGAATAAGGGTCTAATCTAGTAGTTTTACTTATTTTTAGAAGCCTAATTTTTGCAGTGTCTGACTCTGTCCTCGTGCAGCTCTCAGCTAAAAAGTGAGACAAACTCAGGATTTGTTCAAGTAATCCTGCTACAGAGCATGGTTGGTTCACAGAGTAATTTGTGTGGGTAAGCAGGATAACTGCTATCTGGCTTTCTGTAAGCCAAAACCCAGGATCTGCACAGAGTTACCCACTAACTCAGGATTTCCACTTATCCTGCTTTCTGAAACAGGGCTCTGATGTATGATTTTGCCACATTATTGAATAAATAAATAAATGTTTAAAAATGTAGATTTTGTAGTTAATTGTTTGTTTTTCAGAGTAAAAATAAAAGAAGAACCAAATACTGTGAATAACCACAGTGAGGGAAACAGATTTTTAATGATACTTTTAGAATATAATCAGTGTCAGATGAAAGTTTGTGTTGTGCCTTTATTAGAGAAACAACAGGACTGTTAATGAAAGTCTGCGAGCTGCTGAGGCAGAATAGGAGGATTTGCTACACAAATGTATCCCATGGGGCAACGGTTCCTCATGCATTTATACGATTACATTTGGTGTCAGTGTTCGGATTTTACAACTGAAATTACTTCTGGGAAAATGAAAAACGGGACATTCAGCAAGGTGGGTTTTGTCAAAAGAAAGAGGAGTCAGCTTTTATTTCTTTTAGCAGCGGTACAAAGTACGGCATGACACTAACGTCTTCCCTCATTTGGGATATTTTGCTCTCAGTGATGTGTTTTATTACAACAAAAGGCTTATAAGAATATTTCTCCACCAACAAGGTGAGCTGCTGCAGACACATTTGTTTGTATCTTTTTGTTAAAGAAAGAAAAAAACACAAAGATCACTGAAGTAGCTAAAAAATGACAAAAGTCAACAGATAAAAATCTGCCTTTCTTTGAAAATTTGGTTTAACAAATGAAACAAAGCAATGAAACTGGCCTCGAATCACCTTTATTAAACTAGATGAAGCCCATTGAGATCAAGATCTCATTTCCAAAGGTGACCTTGCTAAGAGGTCAGCAGCACACGTCGTAAAATAACAATGAAAAACTGTTAACGTTTAAGAATACAACAGGTTTAGACTGAATGGTGTCAATGATTCAGGCAAATAATAATAATAATAATCTTGATAGTGACTAAAACTCCATCTTTAAGTGAAAATATAAGTTATAAAATGAAAGAACAGATAATGGTTGAAGTACAGACAGTGTAATATTTAAAAACACAGACATCGATCAAAGGTCTTATGTCTGTCAGGGTTAAAATGAAGGATCTTAAAGAGATGAGTCCTGGCAGTTTCAGATCCATCTGTAAGGAGTTCTGCTGCAAAGCTTTCTCTAAAACTCAGTTCTGACAAAAAGAACTGATAGAAGGACAACATTGTTTGTAGTAAAGTGCTTAAATTAGATGGATCTGGGTCCAGGAGGGCCTTCAGTTCTTCAGCAGGTTTTTAAAGGGATCCCCGATTAGTTGTTACTGTAGGGGTCACCTCGAGTGAAGAAACAAGATACTGCCTCGAAGCAGGCCTCGGACAGGTCTGACGAGAGGACAGGAACTCTGTCACAATCTATTTAGGCCATGACAGGTCATTTCACCCTAGAAGAGAATTTCTCAGTTCTCTTAATCAGATAATGGACAGAACAATCTTTTCTGCTCATGATTCATTTGTTGTTTAACTAAGAATGTTTATGCATTTGTTAAATCATATAATGACTGTCACAAAGAAAGTGGAATCACTTCTACTCTTTTATCGTGCCTAAAAGATTAATTAATGGTATAAAAAAATCACAGAGAAAATCATTACCATGTTTTCATTGTGCTTTTATATAAATCACTGTTTTTATTGTACTGGAAACATCAGTAATATAATTGTGAGTTTTTCTTGAGAAAATCTTTCATTTATCTGGACCAACAAAAGTTTCAGGCTGATTATTGAAACAGAAATGTTAATTAATCATCATAAATGTTTTACAGTGATTTCTCTTAGAGTCTACCAGAAGGAAAGTTGAAAAGAAATATTATCATATTCTGTTAAAAAACAACCACAGAATTTGACCTTGCCTGGCACATGGCTGGCAAAGCCTTATCTTCCTTCTTTTCCTGACTCATTCTTAACGCCTGAGGGCGGAACCAAAGTCGTCCGCTTCTATTACTAGCACGGACGCCTATGGGTGACGGAACACTTCTTCCTGGATGCCGAACTGGGAAGGAAGGCTGAGTTTTCTCTTCGGAGAAACCAGCTCGGGCCGTAGATCTTGCCCATAAGCCAATTAGGGGGATCTAACGGCCAGGACAGTGGCACGCAGCGACTGTCCATCCGAGACTCAAGTCTCCCAGTGTTTTTCAACTCCCGAGGGGGGAATTTTATTTTGAAAGGCCAAACCGGATGCATCAGCTTCAATCTTTCTGGCAAAGATCGAAGCAGACGAAAGTTGCCTAAATAACACTTTTCGCCGAGGAACAGTGAGCGGGGCGATCAAAACGTTCCCTGACTGATCGGAGGTGAAGCAGTGTCTACCCAGGGTTTGGTTAAGAAGCCATCACCAGGTAACGCTGAGCGTGTTCCGGGTGACGTGTCATGTGGAGATCTCAGCGCAGAGAGGACGTGCTGATCCGGTTGTAACATACCTTTAACAAAATAAGAGTAGTGAAATACTAACCTTATTTTCCTCCTTTCCTTATTCTTTATTTGCCAAAACTTAAGTTAAAGAGTGCCAATAAATTGTTTGGTTGTTAACATCAGAACTGACGTTTACTGTTCTATATCTGAGTAATCTGAGTTTAATGTGAATTAAAATTCGGATGCGAGTTTTATCTCATTTAACTTTGAAGCTTGTTATAGGAATCACCACAATCAAGTGTACTTATGATCTGTTCAATTTGTGTAAATAAATGATTGCATAGTCTTTTATGAATCAACTTGAACTCGTCTGAACGTTCACTTATTGTGTCACTTCTCACTTTGCACGGTCAAGATATTAAAGTAATGAGGAAAATGCCTTGGTAGAACTTTCCTCATAACCTTGTTATGAGAGGTATGTGGAAGGCTTATTTCACCTTAAGTCTACCCCCTACATTACATTAGACTTTATTTGATAAACATATATTTTAACTGTTGTTGTGGAATAATTATGTCTGTTCTCAGCCCATTTCCTGGTTCTTTCGTGATACAAGTCCTGAATGGAGGGCAGTGAGGCTCCGATGACCTTCTCAGCCGTCCTCACTGTACGCCGAAGCCTGTTCCTGTCCTGCCTTGTAGCTGCTCCAAACCAGACTGTTATGGATGTACACAGGATGGACTCAAAGACTGCAGTGTAGAACTGGATTGTCAGAAACATCTGACAGTACTGTTTGTCGGACTGTGTGAAAACTAAAGTGGATCAATATTAGCATTACTTGGGCACTCACGTCTCTCTCGTTCCATAAAAACTTGCTTCACCGGAGCAGCCGACCAGAGGCAGGTTAAAATGAAAACAGTGAACTAAACAAGCATGTCAGGTAATTATTTAACCAGTTCTGATTGAACAACAACTTCAGACAAGCTAACAAGTAGCATCCACCACTCTAAAAAGGAAATTTTGGATTTATTTAGCCATGTTATGTCAACTGGATCCACTTAACTGAGTTGAGTAAATTCAAAGCAACATACTCATGTTCTGTGGTTAAAAAACTGATATATTGCTTCACAAATCATTGATATAAATTCAGAATGAAATTGGACTGAAAACAGAACCTTGTGGTACACCTTTGACAGCGTCCAAAATGGAAGAGGACAGTATGCGAGATCATGATAGGTCTTTGTCTGAGACTTCTGCACCCTTCCACAGGTACAGGTGTTACACACCATGATACCAAACAGTCCTGTGACTACCTGTCAACCTGTTTTGTTTTATCTATCCTGTTTTATCTCTTGTGTTTTTGTCTTTTAGTAAAGCACTTTGTGTTTTCTGACCTGTGAAAGGTGCTATATAAATAAAGTTTACTTACTTTAAATGGACAGGACACGAGTTTAACATGTCAATTCATACAATTTCATATGTATATACAGTACACAATGTTTGTCAGTTTCTTGTTATTTTATTGACACCTGTGTTTTGTTCTAACAGTACAAACAAATGTGTCCATCTATAAATGTGTCCATCTTTACTGAGACAAGATCCTGTTTATAAGAGCTTTAATATTTGAGTTTGTGTCTTTGGAAAAATAAGAGTAAGCCACCTGTGGAAACGAGGAAGAAGTGGCAAAAGTAAAAATTCTAGTTCCATCAGATGAACAGCATCATGTTCTGTGGAAACAGGGACGACTGATGATTTTGTAACAAGAACCTTCAGTGGATCCATCTGTGTGCAAACTCTCCTGCCAGTCGTTCTCTGGCAGAGCCTTTGTTGGTGCGCGGAGCTATTTTATGCCTGTCAAACAGTGTTCAGCAGTTTTTTAGTTGCAACTAAGAAACAGGGAAGAGTCGTGGCTCTTTGTTACCAGCAGCCTGTCACAAAGAGCCTAAAAATAAATTCTAAAATTGATTCTTTGCTAAATCTCCTGGGTTTTTGTTGACACAATGCAGGTTGACTTTTTGAATTCAGGAGCTTTTTTTTTTACTTGTGTATGCAGTGGTGGAAGTGTTTCTTTATAAATCCACATTCTAACAATTAAAGGCCTAGCATTCCTTGACTGAAAAGGCTTCGTTTCATTTCAGAGTTAAGAGCTGAAATCATGTCGTGCTGAGCTGGGACAGATTAAAATCCATCCGGTACTCATCAGATTATTTGCTAACAGAGTTAAATAAAGAGTGCAGTGCTTGGAGTGTGTGCCTATCCAGAACCACACCAAGTTTTATCTCAATATCTGTAACATTCTGTGGGTTTTACTGTTAGTTTCATAAAGTTGTTTGGCTAATCATCTTTAAGACTAAAGAAGGTTAGAATCTGTTGTAGATGTGCACCCATTTTTTACTTTCTGAGTTTTTTGCTAACAGACAGACGGAGTTGACTTTAAGTTTTGCATGACCAGAGTATTTGTATATTACTTAGTATTTGAGTTTTACTTAAATCAGTTGAGTCGTATTTGTTATTTGAGTTTATGATGGTCACTAAGCTGCAGCTGCAGTCTTGGATTGAGTTGAAGATAAAAAGTTACTTGTTGTAGACGTCCAGCCAATGATTAGGGTCTTTGGTTGTGCCCAAATTCAGGGGCTATGTCCTCCGAAGGTTGCATTTATCGGCTGCTTTCGTCACAGCACCGCACCGGAGGCTGTCCAGATTTAGAAGACTCCTCTGATGTGGCTGATAAATGTGTCCTTTTTCCCTGATTTAAGGGACGGGTCCGGTAAATCCTTCTCAGCCCATCCTATGCCACGATGCTTTGTGGGCCAACTGCAGATTTGTTTGTTTGTAATAGCAGATGAAGTAAGAGATAGGAGTACAGTTTAGAATACAAATCTGCGGTATAAAAGTTGAAATTTTATAATGGTTTTGTTGTTAATGCTTTCCAGTAGGGGTCTCTGCAGTACATGCTGTCCTGTGGGCGGAGTTTGCCCTAATTGTGATTGGTTGGATTGACTTGTCTTATGGGGCAACTTAAAAGAGGAAGTAATGATATTAGTAAAATAGGATTTATTGATTGTCTATGTACAGTTTGAAACAGAACAAGAACTCAAATAAAAATGATTGTGAACATGTAGACATAATTTTTTGACTTCCAATTTTATCTGAAGTTATGACAAATATTAAGTCATATTATTTAAACAACATTTTTACAGGCTGTTCGGGGGTGTTTTGACCAAGTCAAATTGTTACATGTCTCACCACATGTAAGGTTTAACAATTTTATGCAGCTAGCACATTCCTGTTTCAGGTTATGACTGTTATGAACTATATTAAAAAGTGATGGACTTGCGACTGTGATGGGCTTGCGACCTGTCCAGGGTGTACCCCGCCCCTCGCACTGTGACTGCTGGATATGGGCACCAGTGACCCACGCGACCCTGAAAGGAATAAGTGTGTACAGAAAATGGATGGATGGATATATTAAAAAGCATGTGCAGTAGGTGCTTACTGGTCGATTCGACCAAGCTAGTCCCAGCTGCCCCCAGCTTCTTCAAACCCCACCAATCTTGACAATCTTGGGCCAACCCCTCCCAAAAAATAAGAAACTCCAGCTTAGTGACTGCAGAGACCCCCTTCTCAATGCTTTTGTTATTTGTAGAAACATGTTTAAGCATGTTTGTTGTTCTTGTCAGGAATTAAACGAGCTGGTATAGCGAAATAAACGTGCAGCAGGGCGGCACTGTGGCCGACAAATTCAGCCTTCAGAGGATGCAGCCCCGTCATGTCAGTTAGTTCTTTAAATATTGCCTTTAAGCTAATTGTGTTGTTTTATATTTATTATACTAATGTAGCATGACACGACGTGAATTCTTTCTTTCATCAACCAGAAACAAGTGTTGGTTTCTGTTAACTCCACCTTTTCATCCTGCCTGTAACACCTCAAAGTTGAACAATTACTTTTTCTTGTGGGTCTTCGAACAAGGACACTCAGACCTCCTGTCCCCAGGTGAACTGATTATCACCTCTTTCAAAACAAGACTGGAATAAGCATTTGTTTGACATCCAAAAGGGCCCCTGATTTTAGACAGAGCCGATTCTAGACTTCAAACAGTACTGGTTCATGAAAGAACAGTTCCATCCGCTAGTCGACGGCGTCACCCGCTGGACGTTGTTGGAATCACCATGTTTACTCATAATTGCATCATATTCTGTTTCTCCTGTGAATTTTGTAACAACTAAATGTCAAAAGAAAATACCACTGTGCTCTGATTTAACTAATTAAGATTCACGCATTGTAAAAACCCGATTTAATGTTAATGTTTTTTTTTTTCAACTAGAAGCTATCATGTGTCTTGGAGAGCAAGTTATGTCATGTGATGGCTCTCAGCCAATCAGCAGCCTAGCTGGAAACAAAGGGTTATGAAATTCTCTTTTCAAGTTAGTTCAAATAAGTTTCCTGAAGAAGCAACAGGGTCTAGAAGAGCGTAGTTTAAGTCAACTTCCCCCTTTTCGGGGCGAGGTCCGTCTTAATAATTTAGCTTAATTTCTTTCCTTTTATTTCTTTAACTTTTGATAGACTTGCGGAGTTTATGACAGAGTTTCGTAGTTTTGAGTTAGTTTGGCATCAAGCCAAAGTTATCACACTGATCAGCTGGACCTTGGAGCAGATGGCAGCCACCTTTGTCATGAACGTTGACCACTGAAACGCAGCTCCAGTTTACAACGTGATCTCAGGACCTCACTAAATAAGTTCTGGACCGGACAACACCTCAGGTCCTTAACAGTAAGGTACCCTGTGAGACGCAAAGCATCTTGTCCGGTAAGGTTGCTCAACGTGGCCGATGGGCGTGTTTGCTCAAAAAGCTCTAATGCTAGTCAGATCAGAGGTGATTAACTCAGCAGATGCAGAATTTAGTTGAAACTTTGTTTCTTTTTCATAAAGTCATTTTTCATTAGTATTAGAGTTAGGAAGTTCCCATTTATTTTACTAGCATAGAAAGGTGATTTAAGCGTCAGTGTCTCAAAAGAATTATAAAGGAAACTAGTTACAGAAATTATTTTATGAGCGTTACATCATCAGTTGCCTGTTGAAATAACGTGAATTAAAGTTGTATTTCTGTCTGTATTTTTCCTCTGGATTAATTTTAATACACGGAGGTACTCCAAATGTGATTGCTCTTTGCCTAATTAAATTATCTGGTGCCCCGTCCTAAAATTAAACATAAGGAGTTATATTTAATTTTAGCATTCATTATTCCCATACTAATATATTGATATTTTGCTAATTTCGATCTATTTTTGCTTCTGTTTAGTGTCATCACAGTTGCTAATTGACAGGACATATGCTGGGGTAAGGGCGGGAATAAAGCAGAAAACTAGACCGTACAAATTCAGTCTTTTTTCCGTTTTTGCGTTCTACCAAAGACCGTCCTTCGAAGGACCCAGCCCCTGAATTTAGACACAGCCCCTATGCATGGATAATGTGAAATGAGTAAACTGAACCCCTATTTTTTGAGCCTAAAAGGCAGAAAAACAAACAAACTAATATTTATGTATTATGCTAGTCCTAATTTCATACGAACTGCTGGATCTTTCAGCCCTTGTTTAGTCGGGTCAGGAAACAGATTATTATAAAGTACATGTCAACTTTGTCACATATTTACAGTGGGGAAAATAAGTATTTAGTCAGTCACCAATTGTGCAAGTTCTCCCACTTAAAAAGATGAGAGAGGCCTGTAATTGACATCATAGGTAGACCTTAACTATGAGAGACAAAATGTGAAAAAAAATTGAGAAAATCATTTTGTCTGACTTTTAAAGAATTTTTTTGCAAATAATGGTGGAAAATAAGTATTTTGTCAATAACAAAAGTTCATCTCAATACTTTGTTGTATATCCTTTGTTGGCAATGACAGAGGTCAAACGTTTTCTGTAAGTCTTCACAAGGTTGGCACACACTGTTGCTGGTATGTTGGCCCATTCCTCCATGCAGATCTCCTCTAGAGCAGTGATGTTTTGGGGCTGTCGGCGGGCAACACGGACTTTCAACTCCCTCCAAAGGTTTTCGATGAGGTTGAGATCGGGAGACTGGCCAGGCCACTCCAGGACTTTGAAATGTTTCTTACGAAGCCACTCCTTTGTTGCCCTGGCAGTGTGCTTGGGATCATTGTCATGCTGAAAGACCCAGCCACGTTTCATCCTGTCCAGTCGTCCTGGTCCCTTTGCAGAGAAACAGCCCCAAAGCATGATGTTGCCACCCCTATGCTTCACAGTTGGTATGGTTTTCTTTGGATGCAACTCCGCATTCACTTTCCTCCAAACACGACGAGTTGTGTTTTTACCAAATAGTTCTACTTTGGTTTCATCTGACCATATGACATTCTCCCARTACTCTTCTGGAACATCCAAATGCTCTCTAGCAAACTTCAGACGTGCCTGGATATGGACTGGCTTAAGCAGGGGGACACGTCTGGCACTGCAAGATCTGAGTCCCTGGCGTCGTAGTGTGTTGCTGATGGTAGCCTTTGTAACATTGGTCCCAGCTTTCTGCAGGTCATTCACTAGATCCCCCCTTGTGGTTGTGGGATTTTTCCTCACCGTTCTTGTGATCATTTTGACCCCACGGGTTGAGATCTTGCGTGGAGCCCCAGATCGAGGGAGATTAGTAGTGGTCTTGTATGTCTTCCATTTTCTGATTATCGCTCCCACAGTAGATTTCTTCACACCAAGCTGCTTGCCTATTGCAGATTCAGTCTTCCCAGCCTGGTGCAGGTCTACAATTCGGTTTCTGGTGTCCTGCGACAGCTCTTTCGTCTTCACCATAGTGGAGTTTGGAGTGTGACTGTTTGAGGTTGTGGGCAGGTGTCTTTTATACTGTTAACGACTTCAAACAGGTGCCATTAATACAGGTAATGAGTGGGGGAAAGAGGAGCCTCTTAAAAAAGAAGTTACAGGTCTGTGACAGCCAGAAATCTTGCTTGTTTGTAGGTGACCAAATACTTATTTTCCACCATTATTTGCAAAAAAAAATCTTTAAAAGTCAGACAAAATGATTTTCTCAAATTTTTTTTCACATTTTGTCTCTCATAGTTGAGGTCTACCTATGATGTCAATTACAGGCCTCTCTCATCTTTTTAAGTGGGAGAACTTGCACAATTGGTGACTGACTAATAACTTATTTTCCCCACTGTACTTGTATCTTGACCATCAAAAATCCCTATATTTCACCAAAAAATCCATTGTGCATACTCTCACGTGACACAACGGGAGGGTAGAGTGGACAAGTGGATTTTCAGCTGTGGGGGGAAAAGAACGTGGGGCAGAGATAACAACCTCTGATGGTGGCAAGCTTATGGACATAGGTTGAGCTAAATGTCTGTATATCTGTAAAATGGGGGAAGTCTATGTAATTTATGCACAATATGTACAAGCTGAACTGTATGATTACTGTGGGGACACGGGAGCAGCTTGAGTTCTGCACCACTCCCAGAGAATTTGACGGTTGTTTAGCTTCAAGGAGCTGCATGACAACTGATGTCCACGTCTTCTTTTCATTTCCAAATGTAATATAGAAAAATAAGTTTTTCCTCCTCCCCGAGGGAAAAAAACAACTGTTTTTGTTTATAAATACAGGTATGCACAACACATTCTGCAGCAGGAGGACAGAGAGAAAAAAAAATATGATAATTTGTCCTCTGGAACTTAATATTTCAGTTAAATACAGAAAATAAACTTATTAAAGTTGTACAAATAATCTAGGTTTACTCCTATATATATGACCATACAACTTTAGGGGTGATTTTGGTAGTTAAATTGTTCACATTATAAACACATACTGTAAATACTGTGTATTTATGTGTGTGTTAATTTAAAGTTTCTTTAAATTTCGTCCACTGGTTGTTGAGATAACTCGCCGGGACACACAGAAACATCACGGCCTCTTCAGTAGCATTAAAGCTGACCAGAGGATGTCTTCATACAGGTTTTTAAAGGCAGGTGAAGTTTTTTTTTCTAGAAAAGTTTTGCTTTTCATCCTTTTTCCTTTTCCAAGTTCAAAGTGAAAAAGCTTTACCACAGTGGTGAACTGAACTCACATCCAAAAGATGACAAAAGCCATAAACAACCAGATGAGACAGGTTTTTGCTTCATGAAGTCTGTGTTCCATTACACAGTGATGGACTTTTTGATTGATTTATTTTACTGCCACTCATGTTGAGCTGCGGTTTAACTTACAGTTTTTGTCAGTATTTTCAGATCTGCACTAACAGGAAGTCTATTAAAACAATCGATGTGCCACTCTGACATTTCCACTGCACGTTGTGAGCGCAGAGCTAATTGGTTGTCAGATTGTGGCTGCCACTGCAGATCAGTGCGGATCAAACCAACACAAAAGAACTGAATATGCAACTTCACAAACACTTTTTAAATATTTTTAGTTTTAAAGAAGCATCTATTGTCTTTCTTTCTTTTCCCTTCTATTGTTTCCTGTGTATTTGTGTTAGTGCAGTGTTGACGCTGCCCTGCCAGCAGATGGATCAGCAGCTGTCACTCTCACTTGTTTCGCCTGTCTGTCAGATTTTTCCTCCGCAGAAACCCATTAAATTTACTCTGAATATCCAGTCCCTAGAGGATGAATCATGCTGTATGTGGTGACCCTCTGAAGCCCCCCAGAGAGATGAGAACAAAGGCTAAACTTGTACATCAGAGAAATTAGACTGATCTGACAAGAATGACATTACAGATAGAACATTTATCACTTTTTTCTTTTAACTATTTCTGTTTTATGAGCAACAAACTGACAGAAAACCAGTTTCTTTTTTATCCTTAGTTATTTTAAAGGGCCAATATTATGTGTTTCTCAGGCATATATTTAAATACTAAAGTATCTATGTCACCTTTAACTGTATTAAAT
>NW_013952997.1:146912-149281 GCF_001266775.1 Austrofundulus limnaeus | reverse complement strand
GACCCTGCTTGACCTCTTTACAGCCTGACCCTGACCCCAACACTAAGGTTAACCAGAAGAAATGTGACCAAAGTAAGGGTCTCCAGAAAAAGTGGTGCCGTACAGCAACGCCCCTTTTGTTCTTGTCCAATCAGGTGGTGCCGTATGGTGATGACCCTTTTTTTGCTTGTCCAGTCAGGTGTGTCCCTTTAAAAAAGTCCGTCAAATCAGGTGTGTTGCTTTAGAATCACCTTTCGTCTGCAGAGACCCCTACTTGCCGTGATGAGGAAGCTCGGCTTAAAGACTCATCCTCGACGAGGAGCTTGTCCCAAAAGGTGTTTCTGGTACCCACCTGTCGTTTTGCTCCTCAGCATGGCTTCATAAAAACACTGCAGGATTTCTCAAACATGATGAATGAGTCAGAGCAAGGCTTTGGACATGTTTTTTATGAGAGTATAACATTATAACATGATATAAAACTCAAAAAGGTTGATTTTACATGATATTGCCCCTTTAAAGTTTCTAAATTTATTTTGGTTTTAAATCAAATAGGCTCTAAATATGCTGCAACCAAATATTTGAGCCAAAAAGCAACAATAATCTCAGAGTCCCATGCAGCACGGTGAAGTTTTTTATTGACTGTTTGTCTGGCAACATGATCCATTTCAACTAATTTCTTTAACTCTTGATACATTTAGAGAGAATAATTATGTTTTGCTTTAACCCTCCTGTTACCATCAGGTCAAAAAGATTCATGAGGCTCAGTTTAAAATCTGAGCCTCATGAAGCATTTTGACCTGATGGCAGTAGGAGGGTTGATTATTGGACATTTGGACTGTTAGATCGCTGAAAACATGACGGATGGAAACAATCATGCTTAGACAAATAAATGCATCAGATGAAGGAAAGGATTTGCTCAGATCAAAGTGTTTCTTAGAATTAAAGCTGAGCAGTTTTCAACAGAAAGCAGATCTTATTAGTAAATAAATGTAATCTCAGGATCAGCAGGACCTGAGTCATGTTGTCTCTGATGAACAACTTGAATTGATTTTACTTTTAGATGATGAATTTCCAAGAGTTTCATCAAAATCTGTCCAATAATTCATGAGATATTTTGCTAACTCTATATAAATGAATAGATGCACAAGTAAAAACATTGATAGAGTTCTCATTAACCTTTAACGAACATTCATGAACATGTAAGAAATACGTGTTTTAATATGGTATGTCCGAATAAACAGGATTCAGCTGGATTTCTTGTTAAAACTTTATTTCAGTCCTCTGACTCCAATCAGCTTCATTCAGCTCTCAGCAGCACAGGCCTCAGCGTACAACCTTGGGCCAAACCAAAACAAACATGGGAGCTCTGCTCTGAGCAGACACTCTGCAAAACACTGACAACTTCTTTCTACTATAATAATGAATTGAGCTTATAATGTTCATCTCTTCCTGGTTACACCCCAGAGGTGTTACCTTTTACATCAGACGTCAGAACGTCACTCAGTTTTGTTTAGGCTAAAAGAAAGAACACATGATAACACACCAACTCTTTGTCAGCTTCAACCTTACAGACTGAAAGGATCAGAAAGTATAAAATACAAAACTGAATCTAATATTCAATTAATCAGTTACAAAATTTCTTCAAACCCTCTCTTGACATATATAAAATATGTCAAAACTATTAGAAATTTTATGAAAACTTTATAAAGAGAAGCTATAACATCTGTTGTTACATCAGGATATTTCTAAACATTTCCCAACCCCAGAAATTCAATTTTTAATCCTCCCAGTTATAGAAATATTCATCATCAGGGATAAGACTCATAATGCTATCTTTCAACTCTTGTTTCTTCTTCTCTGTCCATTTATTTTTATTCCTCATCCAAAGGTTCTGTATCTGTGTGCGATAATCTGAACGCTCCTGTTCTCGTTTCACAGGGTCTTCAAGCGGTCTCTGATCCTGTATACCTTTTTCTTGGATGTAGGTTTTACAATCTCGTTCTCAGTTGATGGTTTGGTGTTCTCTGGTGAAGAAGAAAAAGTGCTCAGTTGTTCTTCAGTTGTAGGCTGGGGGAACACATTTTCTAGTTCCTCTGTTTGTGATGATGATGAATCCAGATGTTCTTCCAGTTCAGCAGCTTGAAGTAACTCCCCTCTCTGTGGTTCTGGTTCTGGTTCAGCCACTTGCACGTTGTTTTCCATTGGTGTCTCAGTTTGCACCTGTTGTCCTTCAGCCTCAGACGTCAGCTGATCCCTCTCCTGTTGTTTGGTTYCAKMYGRAACTTGGTTCAGGAAATACTTCATGTTTGAAGCTAACAGCTCTGATCCATGTCGGTTCAAAGTCATTCCATCAGACTTGAGAGATGTTTTCGTTCCCAGAAGAGATCAAA
>NW_013952997.1:143361-144754 GCF_001266775.1 Austrofundulus limnaeus | reverse complement strand
AAAAAAAAAAACAACAGAAAAAAACTGGTCACCTGTCAGCTCATTTCTCAGACCTTGGCAGGAAACAGCAGAAAAGTTTTCTGCAGCTTCTGCTATAATTTGCTGTTGTGGAGAAATGAGCAGAACTTCAACGAAACAAAATGTCAGATTATTATTCTGTTCGACGGTTACCATCATATTAATCTGACTTCAGGTTTATTAGAGTATCTTTAAACACTACAGGTTTTTACATTTTTTACAAGATCTTATTTAATATTTTAAAACTCTGGCAGAAGGTTTTGTTAGCAAATACAAAAATTATTCAGCGTATTTAGAGATAAGTGGGAGTAATTCAGTCACCTCAATACTTTTTTCAAATTCAAACATTTTCATTACTACTGTTGTGAGTTTACATACTGTATGTACACATAAACGTGTTAAACATCTCAAGGCTAAAATTTAAACACACATCTTCAATAATACTGTATCAGAACACAAGCTAAAACTGACCGGGCCTAACCTGGTCCCGTGGGATTTCATTTTCAGTCTTATGATGAAGAGAATTAGCAGCATGGTTTACAACTCACAGTTCAACCTGGAAAGACTCACACGAACAAAGACTGAAATTAGGTTTGTTGACATGAATGACATTAGAGTTTGGCACTCGGACCCTGGCAAAGGATGTGAGCACTGTGAGATGATGTAAGCTCAGATGAGTTGCACAAGATAAGGTGTCTGTCTGAGGAGTGAGGTGTCTGAGGATTGAGGTGTCTGACAATTGACCTGTCTGAGGAGTGAGCTGTCTGAGGAGTGAGCTGTCTGATGAGTGAGTTGTCTGAGGAGTGAGCTGTCTGATGAGTGAGCAGTCTGAGGAGTGAGCTGTCTGATGAGTGAGCTGTCTGACAATTGACCTGTCCGAGGAGTGAGCTGTCTGAGGAGTGAGCTGTCTGGAGAGTGAGCTGCTGTCTGAGGAGTGAGCTGTCTGAGGAGTGAGCTGTCTGATGAGTGAGCTGTCTGACAATTGACCTGTCCGAGGAGTGAGCTGTCTGAGGAGTGAGCTGTCTGGAGAGTGAGCTGAGGAGTGAGCTGTCTGAGGAGTGAGCTGACTGATGAGTGAGCTGTCTGAGGAGTGAGCTGACTGATGAGTGAGCTGTCTGAGGAATGAGATGTCTGATGAGTAAGCTGCCTGATGAGTGACCTGTCTGAAGTGTGAGCTGTCTAAGGAGTGAGCTGTCTGAAGAGTGAGCTGTCTGAAGAGTGAGCTGTCTGAAGAGTGAGCTGTCTGAAATGTGAGTTGTCTGAGGAGTGAGCTGTCTGAGGAGTGAGCTGTCTGACAATTGACCTGTCCGAGGAGTGAGCTGTCTGAGGAGTGAGCTGTCTGAGGAGTGAGCTGTCTGAGGAGTGAGCTGTCTGA
>NW_013952997.1:141903-142908 GCF_001266775.1 Austrofundulus limnaeus | reverse complement strand
ACTAACAATAGGCTTGATTAGCTCTATGTGACTGAATAGAACTAATCAAGCCTATTGTTAGTCGATGACCCTATTTTGCATGTGACTAACCTGTTTGTCCATGTGGAGGCAGTGCTTATAAGGCTGAGTTCACCTGAAACTCATCAGACTGAAGTCTCTTGGAGGAGAGACGAAACGTTTCATTAAAGAAGAACTCATCCAGAGGACCTTCTTATTTTTCTTTTTGATTTTTCTACCTGGTTTACTGAGATGCATCAGGACACTCAGTTCCTTTCGTTTTGAGGCTGTCTCTTGAAATCCATACGAGGTGATTCACACCCCACCCTCCTCCAGCTTCCAGACCGGTTCATTCTAGTTTGATAGAAGAGTTTACAACTATATAGTTGCACAGAAACTAGTTTTACATAAATATTTAAAAGTGAACAAGAGAAGACCTGTCCAGCCCTATGCGCTCAAGACAAGGGAGGCAATGTTGCTCTCTCTCCATTCATTTCCTGTGGAGTTTGTGTGATGAGGTGACAATTGCTCACCCTCCTCCAGCCAAGCAACGGGCGAAAATCGTATATGTGAAATTTCACGCTCGTATACATGTAGATGTACACGCGCAAGCTTGCGATGCAACATACGAAAGTTGAAAAAATTTCAGCTTTTGTCACTGTCACTTAGCGTACAACCAATCAGCAAGGGTTTCCTTGACTGACCAATGAGAGGAGAGTATGCTACACACTGCAGTTAGCTAACACTCTGTCAAACTTTCCAGTTTTAATGACCCTTCACCAAGTGATTACTAAAAACAGGCAGCTTTATGGGAATTTGTTGGTGCCAGAGTGAAGTGTGCTATCAGTTTTTCCTCATAAAATCATATCTTGGTGTTTGTTTGTTTTTCAATATCATTAGCATCACAAAATTTGTTTAGTTTACACGTCCATAATGCACCCCCGCCTTCAGAGCCAAGAACCAATCATGGTGTTTGTTTGTTTTTCAATATCATTAGCATCACAAGAT
>NW_013952997.1:129285-141752 GCF_001266775.1 Austrofundulus limnaeus | reverse complement strand
CACCCCCCCACACACACACACACCTTTTTTTACTATAGTTGGTTAGTCCAGATCATTTATGGCAGTTCTGTTGCAAGTAATTTGATGTAATAGTTCAGAAAAAAACGAATAACTAATAGAGAAAACTGAACAGAATGAAAAATGGTAAATGGTAAATGGACTGTACTTATATAGCGCCTTTCTATCCATCCAGGACACTCAAAGCGCTTCACACTACAGACATTCACCAATGCACACACACATTCACACACTGATGATGGCAAACTACAATTGTAGCCACAGCTGCCCTGGAGCACACTGACAGAAGCGACAAAATCAGAACAGAATATAAAGATATCTTTGCAGCTCCAGGAGACTAAATTCAACATTTTTTGCAGAGAATGCGAGTACACAACAAAATGTATTTAACTGCTAAACAAGCAGATTTTGCTGAAATGTTCCTTTTAATCCAATATAAAATGGCCACCACAGCTAAAAAACTTTGCAAACAACAATAGCTTTTAGTATTTTAGTCACATATGGACTACTTCCAGATATTGAGCTGAATTTGAAGGGATTGGATCTGCAGGCAGACTGTGAGGTCAGTGTTTAAGGTGGTGGGCAATTTGCATTCCTCTAAGGAATATGTTTTTCTTGTAAAACCATGAAGAAAGGGAAGTTCTGTGAGATGATCACTCTTTAACTGTCAGCTTCAGCCAATGAAGGAACCAGCAGAGGAAAATGGTTTGGTTTATGGAAGTTTTATTTATCAGGAACAGTTTTTCATGAACAGATCCCTCAAAATGAAGTCAGGATGGTTAAATATTTCCATGTACAGTCAGCCACACTGCTGCTCTCATGGCCATGTTGATTATTTCTGGTTACCTCAGCCAACATTATTTCTGTTCAACAGTAGCTGAAAAGCTTTTAAGATAATTTGTCTAACATCTTGAAATGTCTGACCAAAAATTCTCTGCTTACCTTGAGAGGCTAATGCATTAAAAGCAAAGGCATCAGGAGAAAAGCTACACGTTTTATTTTATTTTATTTTTTTGTTGTTTTTTGTTCAAACCAAACATCTCTTCAGACAAACCGAACAGTACAAATAAACTCCCTCTAGATTACAGTCATGACATGCCTTTAAAGAATGCATATCTCCCTTCACTTTTCATTCACTTCAGCAGTAAAAAAAAACATCTTCTGATGAGAAACAGTTATATTTTTGATTCAGTGTGGTAGTAGTTTGGGGTGCCGTTTGTAAAGTTACACAGTCAAAAATTACCACTAATATTTTTGTTTTATTTAGCCTTTTATAAGAAAAAAGAACAGATTTATTTTTCAAAGTCAGTTTTTCACCATATGATTCATACATTTATAAATGTCATAGTTTATAAATTAAATATTTAACTTACAAATTAAATATTTAGTTAACAAGCTAAATATTTAACTTGTGACTTAAATATTTAGTTTTGAGCTAAATATTTAGCTTGAAACTTAAATATTTAGCTAGTGTAGGGGTCACCTTGAGTGAAGAAACAAGGTTTACTGCCTCAAAGCAGGTCTCGGACAGGCCTCACAGAAGGCAGGAACACTGAACTCTATTTTAGGCCATGACAGGTCATTTCAACCTAGAAGAGAACTCCAGTTCTCTTAATCAGATATGAACAGAGCAATCTCTTCTGTTCGTGATTCATTTGTTGTTTAACTAAGAATGTTTATGCATTTGTTAATCATAATAATGACATGTCACAAAGAAGAAAGAATCACTTCAACTCTTTTATCGTGCCTAAAAGATTAATTAATGGTATAAAATCACAGAGAAAATCATCACCATGTTTTCATTGTGTTTTTATATAAATCACTGTTTTTTTTACTGGAAACATCAGTAATATAATTTTGAATTTTCTTGAGAAAATCTTTCATTTATCTGGACCACCAAGGTTCAGACTGATTATTTAAACAGAAATGTTAATTAATCATTATAAATGTTTTACAGTGATTTCTCTTAGAGTCTATCAGAAAGAAAAGCTAAAGAAGATATTATCATTCTGTTAAAAGACAGCCACAGAATTTCAACCTTGACTGGCGCCACTGGCAAAGCTTTATCTTCTTTCCTTTCTCTGACTCATCTCTAACGCCTGAGGGTGGAACCAAAGTCGTCCGCCTCTATTACTAATACGGACGTCTTTGAGAGACAAAACTCACTTCTTCCTGAATGCCGAAACAGAGAGACCGGCTGATTTCTCTCTTGGGAGGAACCAGCTTGGTCGTTGATCTCGCCCATAAGCCAAATAGGGCAGATATGACGGCCAGGACAGTAAGCATGCCTCTTCTGTCCACACGGAGACTCACATCTCTTAAGTGTTTTTAACTCCCGAGGGGAGAACTTTTATTTTGAAGGACAATTGGAAACTCCAGCTCGAATCTTTCTGGCGAAGATCGAAGCAGACTAAAGTTGCCTAAAATAACACCTTCTCGCTGACTAACAGTGAGCGGGCCGGACGGATGTTCCCTAGCTGGTCTGAGGTGAGGCAGTGTATTTGGCCGGAGTGTGGCCAAGAAGCCATCAACAGGTAAACGCTGTCGTGTTCCGGGGTGACGTGTCATGTGAAGTTCTGAGCGCAGAGAGGATGTGCTGATCCGGTTGTACCATACACCTTACCAAAATAAAAGCAGAAACCCTAACCTTATTTTCAAACCTTTTCTTATTCTTTATTTTGCCAAAACTTAAGTTAAAAGTGCCAGTAAAATTGTTTGGTTGTTAACATCAGAACTGACGTTTTACTGTTCTATATGAGTAATCTGAGTTTAATGTGAATTAAAATTCGGACGCGAGTTTTATCTCAGTTAACTCTGAAGCTTGTTATAGGAAAACCCACAATCAGGTGTAACTTATGATCTGTTCAATTTGTGTAAATAAATGATTGCATAATCTTTTATGAATCAACTTGAACTCGTCTGAACGTTCCCATATTGTGTCACTTTTCACTTTGCACAGTCAAAAATATTAAAGTAATGAGGAAAATACCTTGGTAAAAACTTCTCTCATAACTAAGCTATGAGAAGTATGTAGAGAGGCTTATTTTACATAAGTCCCTCCCCTACACTAGCTACCTAAATATTTAGGTTGCAACTTAATATTTAGCTAGCTACCTAAATATTTAACTCAAATATTTAGCTAGCTACCTAAATATTTAACTTGCTAGCTAAATATTTAGGTAGCTAGCTAAATATTTAAGTTGCAAGCTAAATATTTAGCTCAAAACTAAATATTTAAGTTAAATACAGTATTTAGGTAGCTAGCTAAATATTGAAGTCACAAGTTGAATATTTACGGTAGCTTGTTAACTAAATATTTAATTTGTAAGTTAAATATTTAGTTTATAAATTATGACATTTATGAATGTATGAATCATATGATGAAAAATTGACTTTGAAAAATAAATCTGTTATTTTTTTCTAATAAAAGGCTAAATAAAAAAAATATTAGTGGTACTTTTTGACTGTGAAACTTTACAAACGGCACCCCATATAGTAGCTCATAGTCATTCACAACAGTGTCTGTAAAATTCTTTCAGGCTTAACCATTTTTACATGTTTGATATTTATTTAGTTGGCTGTATCGGCCATCTTGAATTAGGTTGAATTTGAAAGTTCATTAGTTGTAGATTAATTTTTTCCACTGGTTCATTAGAAAACAGACATTACCTTTTTCCTCTTTGGTGGTGGGCAAGAATAAAAATACATTTAATTTACTTTGATGGTGTTTCAGTCGTTCATAAGATATTTTGCTAACAGTATATAAAACATTACTGCCTCACCTTCACCGGTCAGCAGCAGGTGTTAAAAAATAAAAATAAAACCAGGAAGCAGAAAGATTCCAGGAGGAGAAGAACTCATTTAAAGTTAAAGTGCTAACGCTGGAATTTCAACTTTTCAGCTCATGAGCCAGTTCTTTTTTTTTTTTTTTTTTTTTAGGCTGAATGAATTATTGATACGAGGTCAAGTCAGTATTCGATTAAACTAAGAGATGATGGTGAATCTATGAGCTTAAAACAGAATCCCAAAGCTGCTGCGTGAGCATGAGGAGCATGTTTGTGCTGCGAGGGCGCTGCCTCTTCCTGTCCTCTGAAGAAAACCAAACCAACAAGCCAACACCTTCACCCACCCTGCTTCTGTTCAAGGATGAGTCTGATTACCACTGCCTGTGTTCAGATATCTGTCAGCAAAATATCTCATGAAACACTTCAGTTTTATTGAAAATAAACAGCAGCTAATCAAGCTTAGCAACATAAATATGGTTAACTCAGTCATTTTTACAGATATTGAGTTAAACGTAACTGAGAGTCAATACAAGGTTTGACCGTATCATTTCTTATCAGAAGATCTTAGTCTAATCTCTGGAATGAAAGCTGGCAGGTGATACACATTCCTTCAAATGAATCCTTTAACTAAAATAACAATGAGACCTGTTAGGATACCAGCTTCAGTCTGTCCACAAGGGTCCATGTGACGTAAACGTTACCATCTGCACAAGGTCCAAAAGTGACCACATGCAGGCTTAGCACAGGAAGCTCAGAGAAGTCCCATGGAGAGGGAAAGCATGTTACCATGTGTGTTCTTCATCCTTTTTCAGTCTAGTCATCATATGCACTGTTACTGCAAACAGTTCAGTTTTCAGAACAAGTTAAAGAAAACAGGATCTGCAGATCAAAGTGCTGTGCGAGCTATGAAACATGTTTTTAGTATTAAAATAATTAAACTTTGTAAAAGTCATGTCATAACACTGAGTCATTCAGCGTACATGTTGTGAATGGCTCAAATTTTAGCTTAGTTTCTGTTAAACTGACTGAGTTAGAGACACCTGTGTGCTTGATCGGGTGAGAAGGGGTCTCTGCAGTCACTAAGTGGGAGTTTCTTGGTGTGTGGGAGGAGTTTGTCAAAGATGTGATTGGTCGGATTCACTATGAAATTTCAGCGCCGTACATGTAGGAGGTGTCACGATTCCAGAGTTGTAATTAAGTACAAATACTTTGTTACTGTACTTAAGTAAAACTTTTGGGTATCTGTACTTTACTTGAGTACCGTAATTATTTTTCAGCATACTTTTTACTTTTACTCGTTACATTTTTACACAATTATCTGTACTTTATACTCACTACATTTTTTAAAAAGGTAAGAAGTAGAAAGTCGTTACTCCTATTTTAATACGAGTTATTATTTTAAAAAATCCTATCCTTATAAATAGTGTCTCCTGGATAGAGTGAATTTAACTGTGTTTGGATGAGAAGTATAAATATATACCATTCTGACACACTATTAGCTTGTACACAACCCATCACAGCTGCACGCTGATAGAAAATATATTTTTTGGAGAAGTCACCTCCCAATAAATGTCATTTTGGAAAATATAACTGCTCACGTTTACGCAGTACTTTTACTTTTAATACTTAAGTAGATTTTGTGTCAGAAATTTACTTTTGATACGTAAGTGCAAAAAATATCAGATACTTTAAGACTTTTACTCAAGTAATATTTTTAGAGAAGACTTTAACTTTTACCAAAGTATTTTTATGATAAGATACTTGTACTTTTACTCAAGTATCACTTTGAGGTACTTTATACAACACTGCATGATTCATCAAAACAGCTCTAACCTGTGTGTAAGAAGATCAACATTTTAAATATAAATATAAATATCAGTCAGAACTCTGGACAGTCGCACCAAATTTGAAGTGAATAAATTATATTTACATTGTCACAATAATTTTATTATCATTTACTATCATTACTTCTACTATCGTTGCTTGTGTTTAATTGTGTTTTTCTGTTTCATCTTATTCTTTTCACTATTTTTATACTGCTAATGATTGTACAGCACCCTGTGAATATATTTCAGTGAAAGGCGCTTTATAAATAAAACCTTACTTGCTTACTTGCTTACTTATTTACTTACTTACTTGCTGACTTACGTACTTTTTTAACTTGCCCCACAAGACAAGCCAATCGGACCAACCACTTTAATCACATGAACTTTAAATGCTAACAGATGGTGTGAGATCTTTGTTGAAAACATGCAGGGAGTTAGTTATATGCTTTTTCTTCAACAGACACTAGTTTCATTCACTTAAAGAAGTTTGTCTCAGACAGAATTCAGCCTGAACTCATGAAGCAATGGAAGGAGGTAACCAACAAGCCTGTGGTCCCTGTGAGCCTCAGAGGTCTGGGCTGGAGATGGGACCAAGCAGGACAAACTGGACTGCAGGTCTCCGTTGATCTGGGTTTTATATCCCAACAGATGTCTGGCCTCAGAACAAACACATGAATGATTCTCAGACTGTTTTCATCCAATTTTATTCCTAATTTTGAGCAAACTTTTAAAATGTTGCAAAAAAGAAAAAAAAAAGAAGAAATGTGCATCAGACATGTTTCCATCAACTGGTTTGAAGCGAATCAGCCAGGCTACGCAAAGTGTAATTATATCAGATGTTGTCCTGATGCATCTCAGTAATCCAGGTAGAAAAAAATCAAAAAGAAAAAATAAGTAGGTTTTAAGTCTCAACTAATCTTTGTCGTTACGACAAAGATTAGTTCACCCCAAAGATCCAGTTCCCCGGCAAAAACATAATAATATAGTGTATGCTGTTCAGTGTCAGGAGGACTGTGATCAGTCATACATTGGAGAAAMRAAACAGCCACTGTTCAAAAGAATGAGCCAGCACAGACGAGCTACATCGTCGGGTCAGGACTCTACAGTTTACAGTCATCTACAGGCCAGGACTCTACAGTTTACACTCATCTACAGGGCAGGACTCTGCAGTTTACACTCATCTACAGGGCAGGACTCTGCAGTTTACACTCATCTACAGGCCAGGACTCTGCAGTTTACACTCATCTACAGGCCAGGATTCTGCAGTTCACACTCATATACAGGAAAGGATTCTGCAGTTTACACTCATCTACAGGTCAGGACTCTACAGTTTACACTCATCTACAGGCCAGCGGTCACTCTTTCAGGGATGAAGATGTTCTCATCCTTGATAGAGAGGAACGTTGGTTTGAGAGAGGAGTAAAGGAAGCCATCTTTGTGAAGAAAAACCGTCCATCATTAAACAGAGGTGGAGGCCTTCGTTTCCAGTTGTCCTCCTCCTACAACACTGTTATTGCAAGTATGACTCCGCCCCCTGTGAGCAAAAGGTGTCTCTGCAGAGACGTGAAAATGGATCAATGATGGTCAAAGAAATCCTCCAGTCCATGTTCAGAGTTTTAACATCCAAAAGTACTCGAGGTTATAATTACTACTGAATGTGCTTCAACTCAGCAGTCAGTAAAACGTCTAAATATGTTACAAATACAGATCATTGTCCTTTATAAAGTCACCAAATTGTATAAATTCCTGCTTTTCTTTCATCACTCTGGAGTTCTGAGTTTAGATTTCTGAGGAAAAAAAGATTTTCAACAATTGTGGTATGCAACATAAAATTACAAAAAATGAGGGGATCCTAATACTTTCTGAAGGCACTGAAGTCAAATCGATGCACTCTGCGTTCTGGACTGGACGAGTTAGCAGAAATGGACCAATGAGGTTCAGGTTTCCAATAAATCTGAGCCACTCTCATCACAATCTGAAGCGCTGAATGATTTCTGGCACAATTCACAGCGTGGGAAATGAACAGAAAAGAGCTCCGAGTCTTATTGACAAGATGAAACAAGAATGCAGAATTTCAAAACAGCTCTCCAACAACAGTGCAAATATAAGTTGGCAGAACTAACAGCTCATTTATCGAGCGTTCACACTGAGCCTGGGCTCTCTGCAGATTTGACTGATGGCTGCAGGAATGATGGAGAAAGGAATTATAACCCTCCCAGCTGGCCGGCTGCTACACGCAAGGCCAAATAAATCACAGTCACAATAAATGACAGGCTCGTCATGGACTTGACTGCAGTTGGAGACTTTTGTCTGCTGTCATGTTCATTTAATCTGATTTTATTTTTATGCTGATCTCCAAAAGCAAAGTGACGCTGGGACCGAGTCACCGCCGAGAGGCGAAGAAACAATAAAGCATCCCCCCGGCTTTCCGCTGTCACACTGTCGCCTCCCGCTGAGCTGCACCACTTTGGCCCTGCTTAAAATTCAAACATTCAATCTTGACATACTGAAGGCTTTTATGGCAGCGTTAATAAAATGCGGATCAATTTTCCTGTCTCACTCTTGCCGATAAAGGCGACTTAGTCCTGAGTGTTTGAATCAAACTGGAAAAAGCTGCAACCGATGTCCACGTTTGTGCAGGGCACTAAGTTATAAATTTACCTGACATAAAATGTATTAAAATAAAGAGGAAATGTTTTTAATTGAAGTATAGCTCAGCCCTTATTAACCACAGTCAGAGACAGTGTCCATATGAGAATATTTTTCACGAATAAGTAAATTTTTTTTTTCATTTCTTTCAGCCTGGTGCCCTCATGGAAACAGCTTTTGAGGAGCTCCTAAATGATTAATATTAAAACTGTTAATGTTAATTCAAAGTGTCTGAAATAGAAAAGCTATCTAGACTAAAAATATTCAAGATGTCTCCAATTCATTTGTAGATATTGCTCGCTGAGTCATCAGTTTTCAAGATAGCTGCAATTTAATTTGCACTTGTTTATCTATGGGATAAATCTTGTGCCAGCAGGAATTGAAGTTGAATTGCTCAGATTGAATGTGCATAATTTGAAATTGAATGCATAAGTTTGAAAATAGATTTCACTAAATTGAAATGAATTAATGATTTGAAATTGAATTAATTTGCTTTGAAGCACCACACATTTTTCTTATTTTCCCTTTTTAGGTATTGATTTTTATGACCTATTGTTTGATGATTGCTATGTCTTGATTAAAGTAGTTTACATGTCCGGAGCATTTGTCAACACATAAAACAACCGCTTGTGAATTCAGTAGTTGAGTGTTGCTGTTCAGAGTGGCCTGCAGGGGGCGCACCAGGCACTGAAGCCAACTGTATAAAAAGTCGGGTTTGCTGTCAGCGCTGCTTCGGCTCTTCACCTGTGAGCAATAAAGCTCCACTCATCACCAGAGCTGGGTTTTATGGCCTCATATCTTCACACTTCAATTTATTTCACATTTATAGGTTTGCGTCTCGACTTCAGTTAATTGAACGCTAATATTTTCTTACAACTGTATTTTGGTTTATTAAAATTTCACTTTCATATTTAACCTTAAATGTCACTAGTCGATATCAACAAACACATTAGATATCTTGAATAATGATGTCATTTAAATATTTTATCTTTAATTGGATTTATGATGAATCGGAACAAAAAATGAAATATCACAAAACTAACTTAGAGATATCTAGAACTAGTCAAAATAAATTTTACTGTTTCTTGAATTGGAGCCTCCATAATGACAAATCTAACATCATACCATTCAGAATGCAATCAGAGATATCCTAACTATGTCTGGTTATAAACCAATTTCACAAATCTGGAATGTACCGGTAAGTTTGGTGAATGTCTTGATGCATCTCAGTAATCCAGGTAAAAAATCAAAAGGAAAAAAATTGTGTAGGTCTTCTGGACGGGTTCTTCTTTAATGAAACGTTTCGTCTCTTCTCCAAGAGACTTCTTCAGTCTGAGAGTTCCAGGCAAAATTCAGGCTTTTGAGTCCTGCCTCCATGTGACTGATACTCACATCACATGGCTATCGTTCACACCTAATTAACACCTATTGTTAACAGGGGGYGGAGTGATACTGCCAATGGCAGCGCTGTAGGAGGGGGACAGCTGAAAACAGTGGCCCCCACCTCTGTTTAATGATGGACGGTCTTTCTTCACAAAAATGGCTTCTTTTACTCCTCTCTCAAACCAACGTTCCTCTCTATCAAGAATGAGAACATCCTCATCTCTGAAAGAGTGACCGCTGGCCTGTAAATGAGTGAAAACTGCAGAGTTCTGGCCATTAGATGTAGCTCGTCTGTGTTGGGACATTCTTTTGAACAGTGGCTGCTTTGTTTCTCCGATGTATAACTGGTCGCAGTCCTCCTGGCACTTAACAGCATATACAACATTGCTCTGTTTGTGCCGGGGCACCGGATCTTTGGGGTGAACCAGCCTTTGCCGTAATGTGTTTTGGGGTTTGAAAGCTACTGGGACATCATGTTTAGAAAATAAACGTCTCAGTTTCTCCGAAACACCCGCAACATACGGAATAACCACTGGTTTGGGTCTGGGTTTGGGGTCTTCATTTTCACCTGAAGGTTGCATGGAGTCCTGTCTGTGTTTCCTGTCTGCTTTCAGGAAAGCCCAGTCAGGATAACCACACTGCTCCAGGGCCTGTCGTGTGTGTGATTTCTCTTTCTGCCTGGCTCCTGGGTTTGTAGGGACACTGTCTGCTCTGTGGTACAGAGTCCTGGTCACTCCTAACTTGTGTTCCAGTGGGTGGTGGGAGTCAAAACGCAAATATTGGTCTGTGTGGGTGGGCTTACGATACACGCCAGTTTCCAACCGTCCTCCATCCGAAACCGAGACATCGCAATCCAGGAACGCCAACCTGCCATTTTTTACATCCTCTCGTGTGAACTTAATATATTCATCCACMGAGTTGATGTGATCAGTGAAATGTTGGACTTCCTGGGCTTTAATTTTAACCCAGGTGTCATCAACATATCTGAACCAATGGCTCGGTGGCACCCCTGAAAAGGACATCAAGGCTCTCTTTTCCACTTCCTCCATGTACGGGTTAGCAACAATAGGAGAAACTGGGGATCCCATGGCACACCCATGTTTCTGCCTATAATATTGCCCTCCGTACGTGAAGTAGGTTGATTCCCCCTCCTACAGCGCTGCCATTGGCAGCATCTCTTCACCCCCTGTTAACAATAGGTATTAATTAGGTGTCAACGATAGCCATGTGATGTGAGTATCAGTCACCTGGAGGCAGGACTCAAAAGCCTGAATTTTGCCTGAAACTCTCAGACTGAAGAAGTCTCTTGGAAGAGAGACGAAACTTTTCATTAAAGAAGAACCCGTCCAGAGGACCTATACAACTTTTTTCCTTTATTTTTTTTAAGTTTGGTGAAGTTGAATTTATGTTAAAATGGCCTGCCACAGCAAGCCCGACAGCCTAAGAGTGAATCTTTTTAAAACAATGATGTCATAGACCAACTTCTAATCCATCCTATGACCCCAAACAGGACAGCTACACCAACAGTAGCAACATTAAAGCAGATTACATGTTTATGCTGCAGATAGTTGGTTTTAGATTAGAGCAAAAACTTTGTTTACTGCATCATTTTAATAAAGCAACAATATTATTGTGTTAATTAGAGCAGAACCTTTCTTACAACAAATATTCTGAGGCCAAAAGATTTTTTTCCCTGTTTTGAATTGTGTTATGTTCCCCTTGGCTGTCTAGAAGTGGGGGGACGCAGCAAAAAAAAAAAAGGCCAATGAAGGAACATAAATCAGGAGGGTACAAGTAAAGAATGATTTATTCAGAATAAAAAAGATAACCTGTAAGAAAGGAACCTGAAAGGAAAAACGGGAGAATTAATCAGTGATTTGAATCCTGGGGGTAAAATTATACTGAACCCCAAATCCCATAAACAGAAAGGGTACCTCAGCTGGCCCATAGGGGACACTGGGGCGCCGCCCTCCTGGACAAGAGAACAAAAAATGTAAAATGTACTCATAAATCCAGTTCTATGTTTGGTTTTACTCACTAGTGTGTGCCTACATGCAATATGAATTATTTTCTACTTATTAACGTTCCTTCACCAGTGAATTTCCACAGACAGACTGATTTTGTTTCTGTTATGGGGTGCTGGACAGAGCCCCAGGAATCAGAAGTCACCAACAGAGATATTCTCTTACTGCGCTCACGTGTGCTTTCTGAATTAAAAGAGGCATGGACAAACCTCAGCTGCTCTGATTCAAGCTCCTAAAGTCTGCAGCAGGAGCTGCAGAATAACTCTTGACCCTTTGTTATGTTGCAGATCAAAATACACCCAAGAACATCTGTTTAGGGTTTTAAATTTAAAAATACTCTGACTTTTATTCTGATTGTATCTGCACTGCTGCATACTTTCAGTCAGACTCTGGGCCAATAAAGTTTGTATTTATCTTCTCTTTTGTATGTATAAAGAGTAAAGAGCTTGCATGCCTAAAAAATAATAAAATAAAAAACACCCATTTGTAACATTTATTCAAAATACACATATTTCTTTGTTCTAATCATACTAATTTTTGTAGATACAAAATATCAGTTATGTAATATAAAAACAAGCATAGAAAAATTTCTTCTAATTACTGTGAAATAATGTTTACCTACATTTTAATGCATCTAAAGTGTCAATGGGCCTCATGCAAGAACCGTTCGTACGCACAGATTTGTTCTTAAGTTGTGCGTACGAGTGATTGAGGAGAATTTGTGTCATTCACCAATGTTTTCGTATTCTACGATTTTTTTTCAGATACGAACAAAATTCACG
>NW_013952997.1:110586-126477 GCF_001266775.1 Austrofundulus limnaeus | reverse complement strand
CTCGTAAATAGTCAATAGTTTAATATAAATGCATTAATACCCCCCCCCCCACACACACACACACACAAATGACTTAAACAGTGACATTAAACAGAGATAAGGTATGTTCTAAACAAGCATATTTTAAGAAGTACCTATCTGAAGCTGTTTGCTAACTGTTTTTCTCTTTCCCTTTTGTTTATGTTCTTTTTTTAAAGGCTTTATGTCCCCAAGGAAAGGGTCAATCCGGGATTCCTAAAAGGTTAAAACCTAAGAATTTTTCTCTCACTTGCCAGCGAAATCGGACCCATTGCACTGCATGCACAGCACAACTTCAACATACTGGCAACCTGACAGACTTATGCACGCAGGTTGGTGCATTGAAAGCTGCAGAGCTGTGGCTTGTTGACAGCATCTGAAAAAGTCTGAAAAGAGGAGAGAAGACCTGTCGCCTCTGTCCTGTCCTGATCTGTCCTGTCCAGTTCTGTCCTGAAGTCTGTGGAAACCACTAACCTGTTGCAGAGTTGTGAGAGCTGTCCGCTCTTTACCTGCTGAGAACAAATTCAGGTTTTCAGTTCTCCAGTCTCTCATGGGGGCGTGGCCAAGACTGGACCACTGAGCGCAGTGGGCAATGACGAGATGCAGTGAGGAGGTAACAGCTGACCTGATGGGATTTTCCTGGTTTGACCCTTCCTGGTGTGACGTCAAGACCTCATTTCATAAAGTGAGTTGTTTTTCACCATAACAACATATTATTGATTAGAACTACACTGCTGGACTGTAAATAAGAGGAAGAAAAAGGAAATGATTTTATTTTTGACCTAGATGGCAGTAATATATGGAAACCAACGGGATCCGCCTGGTGAATACTCATTACAAGCTTTTCATGTTTAAGATCCAAAATCATAACTGATCTTTGGGGTATTCACTTCAGAAGTTTTATTCTCTGTTTAATTTTCTGTTTTCATGTATGTCTGCTACAACACGGCCTTCTTGAACTGCAATTATTTGTACTTGTTTAATAAATACACTGGTGTGAAACAACTTAGTACAAGTTTGATTGCTTTTTGAGATGCGTCTGTTTTGGAGTTGTAGACCCCCCTTTTGTGCAAAAAACATTTGGAAGAACAATATGGATCTCAGTCATGTGGATTCTTCTTAAACATTTACACAACAAAATCTGGGACCAGGAGTAGTGCTTCTTTACCTTATCTGTTTAATTGAATTGGGTTCACTACATTTCTGTCTAACTTCAAACATTTTCTAAAAGAGTTATTATTTTCTTCTTACATATATTTAAAGAAAGAATGTGTTTTTTTCTCCCTAGCAATCAAAGCTGATTTTGTTTTAAATGATTGCAACATAATTAAACTAAAATAAAGATCATTAAACAGGTTTTAATACAATGAACGTGGCCTACATTCCTTGTGAAGTTTGATTGTTATGTTTTGAGTTCAGGGTATCATGTCAGAAACCAGAGCCACAGTAAAGTTTGTAAATGTTTTATAAAGTGGGCAGTTAGATGTCTACAGAACTGTGTCCCTGTTTGGTTTTTGTTTTTCTGCAGACTTTACTTATTATTTCTGGACTTTAACTGTCTCTTTGTTGGTTGCAAGACTTTTATTTGTTTTTACTATGAAAGCAACAATGGTTTACAGAGCAGTGTGTCTTAGTGGATTACAGCAAACGGGCTCAATAAAATACAACCAATAGTGTAGTGGGTAAAGCAGGGGGTCTCACTGGATTAAGTGTTACTCATTGATCTTATTTCTACAGGTAGAATTTGACTTGTTTTTGGTTTGGTTTCAGGTGAGAGAGGAAAACCTGGAGTCTTGGGGGCGGATGCTGGGTGAGACAGAGACATAGAGTGGGTGGACAGAAACATGTCCAAGATCTGCATGTCCTGTAGGAGTAGATCAACGTTGGAGGATCAGACCAGGATGAATGGATTCTTCTGTAAACAAGAGTTTACAAGGAGAACTAAATCCAAATCAAACATGAAGACATGCATGGCTCACACTCTGCCTTTGATTGTCTCTTTGTTGGTTGGGTTGGTCTAATTAAAGGTAATAGTGGCCAACAACAAATTAACAAGGGAATGTCTGATCATGTGTTGACCGGTGGTCTGAGCAGATCTCATAAAGCAATATGGATTATGATTGTCAGTTGTGGGCACAATCCCGCTAGAGCAAATCCGCTAATTGCGGACCTAAATATTTGATTTGCACTAACGCTAATAATTAATTATTTACCAGACATCATTATCTTGAACAGCAGAAGGTAAGTCTCTCAATGAATCACAACACACGTGATCTATCCAACAGCACCCCTCCCAAATAAGCATGCTTATAGAGACATTATACATCCTTCCTGACTGTCGCTTTGAGCCATGGTTCTGATTTCCCACAATGCTTTGTGTCTGCTTACATAGCAGGAAGGCAACAGCAAAAACAGTAAACATTTATAATCCATATAAAAATTTTGTATGTATTGATTTATTTTACTTTACAATCAGAGCTCCGTTTTTAAAAAACTAAAGTTTAAATGCTGGAGATCAAAAGCAATCAGATAACGGTTTTAGAGACTCAGAAATGATTTAAAGATGTTATGCTGGTGAAGACTGACATCTAGTGGTCAACTGGAGCAACAACATGGAAAACGTCCTAATCCAGGTAGAAAAAAATCAAAAAGAAAAAATTTGTAGGTCCTCTGGATGGGTTCTTTTTTAGTGAAACATTTTGTCTCTTCTCCAAGAGACTTCTTCAGTCTGATGAGTTTCAGGTGAACTGGAAAACTTTAAAATCCAATGGAAACATGAAAAACTTTAAAATCCAATGGAAACATGAAAAACTTTAAAATCCAAGCTCTTATTTTGAAGGGAAGATACTAGTTTCCTGTTCCTCGTGCTTTTTTTCCCGTCAGTCCGTCATGTACCCAGAATGCATAACTTCAGTTTTCCAATAAACAGTTTTAAAATTACTTTATTGATACTTCTTTAATGAAAAAATCTACAACAAATAAAAGAAAAAGACAAAGAAGCAGCCGAACTAGCAATCCTCAACAGCTTTTTAAAGAATCAGCTGAGCTAGCAATTCTCAACAACTTTTTGATTTTTACACCAGGAGCTAAAGTTCTGTTACAGGAAATCACATCCCCAGCAAACAGCCGTTGTAGGATTAAGCTGTACAAGGTTCATACACCACTAGTTGGCAGTGTTGTGTATATTGTGCATGAATTGTTAGCTAATAAGTGTCAAATTGAACATGTGCTTTAAAATTAGCTTCTACTAATTTTTTTATGACAGAAGTGTTTTTGAAATTGCAGACCTAAATATTTTCATAAACGCTTTAAAAATTGTGGAGGTAATTTTTGGATTAGCGCTGCTCACCACTGATGATTGTTTGGCACAGGTGAGAGCAGCTTTTTGCTGATACCTATCTTGATTCAACAATCTGATTCATTAAGGTTTTAACTTTCTAAAAAGTACAGTAAGAAATGTGGTTTTACTGAGAGGCCCGACACGAACCAGCAGATTTAGACTTGAACATTTTATTACAAAGAATGAAGCCATACAGATCAGCTGGACCAAACCTGGACCTTTACTTGTCTCAGGATATTTTGGTAACAAATCAAAACAAACCAACACATTTTATACATTTTCTTCAGGACCTGGCTACAGGGGCTGACGTCACATCATTTGGGAGGGTCTTCCCTGCCAGAGACCAGATCCCCGGATAACAATTCTGAGTTCTGGTGAGAAAATAATTAAATGATGAAATGTTGTTTTGTCATTAAACTGTGTGTTTTAGGACAAGTCATTCAAAGCAAAGTGCACATGTTTGATCATGGCATATAAAGATAGATAATTATGCAATTACATTTTCAAAAATAGCCAAGATCTTTAAGTAAAACAAGAATGTGTAGTGCTTTAAAAATAAGTGTTAAACAGAATAAATTTTCTTTCAGTAGAGCGGAGCATTAAACCTGATACTCAGTCATTTTCTCTCTATTTCACAGCTTCATGCGTATGACCACAACATCTCTCCTGTGACCTCTCCTAAAAAAAATTCTTTTTAATATTTCTCTAAACGTTATAGATGGAACTAATGTTAATGTTGTTGTGACTGACTTTATTTAACATGAACCATGATAGCATGGCTGCATGCTGTGAAGAGAGGGTGCTACCTCCCTGATAGGAGTGGTAGCAAAGTACGAGTTTATCTTTTCCTGAAGGAAAAGTTTGCCATCTGGAGGAGACATCAGTTTAAATCAGGGACAAATGGTCAGACTGATAATGGCTGAGGTGGGTCATCAACATTGATGAGGTGGACCAATCTGAGTGGGACATCTGGTGTATAAATCAGCTGGTCGACAAAGATGAAGATAAGAGAGTGCCCTGTGTGTAACTGTGACTCATTAAGAGGTGTAAAAGGAAAATAAATCTTCAAATAAAAAACACAGATACAGAAAAAATCTCACTGAGTTACAATAAAGTTGTTTTGTTTTTTGCTGTTCCCTTCTGCAGGACTCACCACAGAGAGCAAACTTACATGAAAGATTTGACAATAGTTTTACTCTGAATGCACTTCCTGGTGCAACCAGGATTATAAACCTGAGTTCCCACAATAAAAAAAGACCTATTTGTGTCTGAAAAGTGTCAGCTGACAGCATGAAGTTTAAAATCTAAATAAAATGTTAAAACATCACAATCCATAACATTAGAAAGCTACTCATTTGTTTTAACTTGATCAGAAAAATCACTTTAAAAATTAGCATCAATGAAAAAAAAAACACCAGCACAGTAACAAAATGACATCCTGCCAAAGAACCAACGAAACAAATTGAGCAGCAGCTCTACTCTTTATTGTTGTTTTTAAAGATCATACAGTAAAAAAGGACTAATTATAACTAATAATAATTCATTTCTTAAAAAACTAAATTCTATTTATAATAAAAACACAAATCACAAATACAATGACAGACAGCAGAAAGAAGAAAAAATATTATAATATCTGACCCTTTATGTGTTGAGCTCTTATAATTTCATATTTGTTAGTTTTTGTGTAGACATCAGATTTTAGTAATATGGTTCCAAAATTCACATCATCAGCAAAAATGATGTGAATTTGAAATTATGTGGTCCTATTGGCTTCATCAGATCCTGATCTCCAGCTCTCACTGGAGCGGTTCACAGCCGAGTGTGAAGCGGCCGGGATGAGGATCAGTGCCTCCAAATACAAGACCATGGTCTTGAGCTGGAAAAGGGTAGGGTGCCTTCTCTGGGTCAGGGAGGAGGTCCTGTCCCAAGTGGGGCGTCTTGTTCACGAATGAGGGAAGAATGGAGTGGGAGATCAACAGGTGGATTGGTGCTGCATCTGCAGTGATGCGGGCGTTGTACCGGTCTGTCGTGGTGAAGCGAGAGCTGAGCCAGAAGGCAAAGCTCTCGGTTTACTGGTCGTTCTACGTTCCTACCCTCATCTATGGTCGCGAGCTTTGAGTAGTGACCAAAAGAACGAGACTGCGGATACAAACAGCTGAAATGAGTTTCCTCTGCAGGGTGTCTGGGCTCTCACTTAGAGATAGGGTGAGAAGCTCAGTCATCCAGGAGGGACTCAGAGTAGAGCCGCTGCTCCTCCACGTCCAGAGGAGCCAGTTGAGGTGGTTCATCTGGTTAGGATGCCTCCTGGACTCCTCCCTGGTGAGGTGTTCTGGACACGTCCCACTGGGAGGAGGCCCAGAGGAAGACCCAGGACACACTGCAGGGACTATGTTCCTCAGCTGGTCTGGGAACACCTTGGGATTCCCCCAGAGGAGCTGGTCCAAGTGGCTGGAGAGAGGGAAGTCTGGGTCGCTCTGCTGAGGCTGCTGCCCCCGAGACCTGACAAGTCGAAGAAAACGGACAGATGGACGGACAGTACCAAAATTATTATTATTATTATCATTATTTATCAGAGGCTGACAGAGCAGTCTGTTATTCTAGCAAAAAGAAAGTTCAATTTGATTTTTCTTCATTTAAAATAAGTTTAGTCCAAAGCAGCCAATATTTTTAAGACGTTACCTGATGGATTTACTAAAACAAAAATAAAAGAATTATGCCATATCATATCATATTATATTATATATTATATTAAATATTTTTGACATATTGAACTGGGGGGGACTACATGTTTTTCTTTCTTCAAAGGGAAAATTTTGCCTTCAAATGACCAAGAGGCAAGTGAGTCTAAAAGCACACGTGTTTGTCTCAAACTTCCTCAGTCGGTGTAAATGAAGGATTTAGTGATGTAACTGATGTTTGTTCATGTATGTTCAGACTCCAGGAGGTTCTGGTCAGATGGTTTGGTGAGGCACTAATCCTTCTTGGTTTAATAAGTTAACTGGCACAGTTGTCCATTTTATGTTTAATGTTTGAACTTTAAAAATCAATGTTTCTGTTTAGCATTAGATTCAGCACCAATAATTTTTTTTCATAATACCAAGATGTGTGTGTGTGTGTGTGTGTGTGTGTGTGTGTGTGTGTGTGTGTGTGTGTGTGTGTGTGTGTGTGTGATTGTGAGGAAACCAAAGAANCACACACACACACACACACACACACACACACACACACACACACACACACAGAGATGACGTAGCAGCTGCCCTGTTACACCCAGTACGAATCTGTTTTGCTCAGACTCAAACAGCATATTTTTCTGCTCTGTCATTCTCATTGTGTTCAGGGGGAAGTTTCATTTGGCTGCCATCACAATTCACACAACTCCTTTTGTGTGTTTTACTTCATTCACTTGTGGTAAACTTCAGACTCCTGTTTGTGACAGGATTCCCACTGAGCAGAGCAGGGCAGGGAGCAGGATCACTTCTCTTTATCTGGATCAGTTCTGAATGTTGAACCCAGGAAGTCTGAGAACAAGTCAGGTGTGGAGAAAAGGACAGGCTGGATGTTTATGAGTTTGTGTTGTTTTTTCTTTAGATGTTGTGAAAAATCACTGTTAAAGTCCTGTATGTAAGACTGAATGAGCTGAGAGAGGCAGCAGAGAGAGGAAGGAAGGAGGAAACACAACGACCATCTGGTTCTAATCTCTCAGCTTCTAAAAACACACTAAATGACTGGACTTACTGCATGCTCTGTGTGTGTGTGTGTGTCCGTGTGTGTGTGTGTGTGTCCATGTGTGTGTGTGTGTGTTTAGGACCAGCTTTGTTAGTGTGCATGCCCTCTATTGACCCGACAAAATGAAATGCCTGTTTTATTAGTGTGTGGCTGTGAGATGGTGTGTGTGTGTGTGTGTGTGTGTGTGTGTGTGTGTGTTTAGGTCCCCCCGACCCTATACAATCCAAATTTATGTCCATAATTCTTCGTATTTATCACACTCGTAACACTACCCCTAACCTCGGCTGACTTTGGTAACTCTGCGTGGTACTCATGAACGTGTGTGTGTTTCTCTTTGTGTGTTTGTAAGACTGAGTTTGACTTTCAGAGCATCTGCTGACTGTGGACATGGCAGGGGGCACAGGTGGTATATTGTTTGTACCCACACACACTCGCACATTCATACAGCCTGATGAAGCTCGCAGATGCTGACCTTGTTCGAGGCCAGACTCCTCGACTGTCAGCACTTGTCACACACACACACACACACACACACACACACACACACACACACACACACTTTAAGATGAGTAGCCCATTTACCCTGGGCTTGTCAGGGGCTGCCATCCTTCCCAGTGGGGGTATTTTGTGCTGTTTCTGTGCGGGACGGGGTATTGATGAATATTGCTCCTGGTACTGAAATAAGTGAAACATGAGCAGCAAGAACTTGTTTATGTGGACTTTGCTGTATTTGTTGCACCTGTAGAGAGATAAAACTCCACACTCAAAGCAGGAAGGTAGAGTCACTCTGCAGAAACTCACGACAATCCTTCAGATCAATCACTTTAAAGCCTTATGAATAGAAAAGTTACAGGCCTACCATTCTTCAGAGGAATGCTTGTCATACTGTAGAGACTTAGAACATGTTCAAAACATTGTAAGTAAACAACCCCAATTCCAATGAAGAGATGTTGAGTAAAACATAAATCAAGCCATATTCTATAACAAGTCTGAACACCAAAGACGATTTAACAAGTTTGTTAATCAGGAAAGTGAACAGGAGCGGATGGCAGACAGTCAGCAGATGTGGGATCTCTAAACACAGGAGAAGAGCATTATTGGCAGCAGGGAAACTGATTAACAGAAATAGAGAATAGCCACTAACCTGAGAGTCTGAGGTTTTGTCCTAAAAGAGGTTCCAATGATTAGGGATGGGTCCCTTTGGCATTTGAATCGATTCAGTACAAATATCCGGTACCTGGGAATTGGTACCGGTATTTAACGGCACCAATTTTCGGTACTTTGTGTGTGTTGTTGTTGTTGTTTTTTTAAATAATAAACTTTTTTTACATATTTCTCAATATATAAAATTAATAAATATCAAGACAACATCCAACTCTTTGTATTGTAACATCAGTTGTGTAACTTATTAATTTAAAGTGAAAACTCTTGAAAACAACAAGACTGTTTTGTCTTATTGCCCAAATTAAAATCCAGCTCCACGTGTTTCTATTGATGTCATTTCCCTGCTAGAAAAATTATGTGATGGAGGTCCATGGAAGGAAAATAAGTTTAAATCAAATAAATAAAAGAGGACGGAGTTAAAATAAATAAAAGGTATTCAAGCTACATTTTGAGCATCCAAAATGCACCCAACGCTTCAAGTTGGCTGCTTGTGTTCCTTCAAATGCGTTCGGACTGTCGGGAAGCTCCTCTGTTGTTTTCCTCTGTCGGTCTCTGTTCAATGGTGGATGAAATAAAGAAAGGGACGGTACTTTATTTACTTTGAGCAAGCGAACATCGTGCTCACAAGATAAGTAATCCACCAGATAATTCAGAGGCGATCTGTTTGTTTAAGAAAGGAGGAAAGAAAGATAACCCTAACCACTCTGCGAGGCTTTGAAGCTACGTTCAGACCGAAGTCTGTTTACTGAACCAGCGGTTGCTGACGTCATTACGCTTTTACGTGATGCTGCGTTCAGGACAAGCATGGAAAACTCACCACTCTTACTCCAATACGGTCGCAGTGATGCATTTAGATACCAAAACATGGTACCATTTAACGTTACGTGAATAGATACTCGGTAGTACCGACAGAATTCGGTCTGTACTTTAAAAAGTATCGAATTCGGTACCCATCCCTACCAGTGATGTCATGGAGAAACCCAGGAAGCAGTTTCCAGAACTTGGCAAACAAACTTGCTCTTTATTTATAAACATAGCACTTAACTTTTCTCGAGGGTGGGAGATCGGTGCATCGGTCCAGAACCAGGAAGACGTGAGGCGAAGGTGTCCAAGGGAGTGAGCCAGAGGCATGGGTTGTTGAGACAGAGATGTGGTCATGAGCCATGGGTCAGAAAGGCAAACAAATCCAATAGGGGCTGAGGCAAGAGGCAGTAATCCAAAAATCCAGGCAAGGGTCAAAACGAGGCATGGGAATGAACACTGGAAGATCAAGACAAAGCTCTGATAATCTGGCAATGGGTGGATGTTGGTGGCAGGCTTAAATACTGAGGACAGCAGGTGATGAACTTAATTACTGAGCAGGTTGGACAGAGGGGGAGGGGTAGCAGGAGCAGACTGTGGCCTGAATGATGGCAAAATATGAACTGTTAAAAACACATGGCCTGGTTTAATCTAAAAACATGGGAGTGTAGATCAAGGACATAAACTGGGCAGAACAAAAAACATGAATCACAACAGAGAATGTCTCTTTTACAAGTTAAGATGGCCTGTGGTGGCCTAATTTAAGTTCTAAGTGTAACAGAGTTTTTGTCCCTTTAAAGGCCCATCAGAGGTCTGAGGTCCAAGACAGTTTCCTTGATTATTTCACTCGAGGTGACCCCTACAAGTGCTGTACATGCTCATACTTTGAATCTTTTCAATATGAAAAACCTTTTTTGTGTTGGTCTTAAGTAATGTTCTAATTTTCTGAGATACTGAATTTGGGATTTTCATTAGTTGTCAGTTATAGTCATCAAAACTAAATAAATAAACATTTGAAATATATCAGTCTGTATGTAATGAATGAATCTAATATACACGTTTCACTTTCTGAATGGATTTACTGAAAAAAATTAATGTTTTCATGATATTCTATGAGATTTTTTTACCGTTATTTATCCAGGCAAGTCCCATTGAGATCACTGATCTCTTTTGCAAGGGAGGCCTGGGCCTGAAGACAACCTATTGTACATGTTTTTTGGGAGTGGGGGAAACCGGAGTACCCAGAGAAAACCTGCATGAATGAGGAGAACATGAAAACTCCTCACAGAAAGACCCCAGGTCCGAACCTGGGATCAAACCCAGGACCTTCTTGCTGTGAGGCATCGTACTAACCACTGAGCCATCATGCTGAGATATTTTCTTAACACAAAACCACACATGTAATGTGACTCAGTTTATAGCACAGGGTGGTCAGTGGAGCTGCAGTGCTGTAAATCAGTGACAGAAATTAGCCTGTGCTGTAAACAAGGTCAGTGTTTAATCATTTACCTAAATTTACTATAATTTATTGTCTAGCTGTTTGTTTTTATTATTATGAGTGTTATTATATTTTTACTTGTGACAAAATTTCCCTCAGTGGATAAATAAAGTAACATTTTATCCTGTTTTACTCTATTCTACATTTTATTATCCACCACAATCCCACAACGTCTCGTAAGATTTACCTTGAAATAGTATTTAATGAAGACAGAAAACACTAATGTAAATTTTATCTGACAAAAACACATGATTTAATCAATTTAGCTTTAAACTGACTGTCAGCAGGGGTTTTATCGCAGAGTTTCGACTTCACCTCGGTTTAATTTAAACACAGCTTTAGGACTTTGAGCAGCTAGATTGATGGGGATCCTTGTCCTTTGTGAGTCAAGATATATTTAAAGTGTTTTAGCCTATTTAGTGTTCTTAACAGAGGACAAGCAGGAAGATACCTCATGAGTAGTCTTGAAGCACTTTAGTTATTTGTCAAGGTTTAAAGAGAAATATCCGTACAAATTAATTAAAGGGATTTTAAAAGCTACAAGAACACATTTAAATTCTTTTCTGCCCCTCTTCACGAACACTGAGCTGTCTGAAACCCTTTCATCCAACTGGAGCAGCTGACAGTGTTTTTATTATCAATGATATAAACCAGAAGTGTTAATTAAACCTTTGGTTACAAGCGAGGTTCAAAATCGCAGCTCATCAAATAGAAAATGGCTGTAAAGTTTGTCTTTGCCGAATCAGTGAGTCAGGGTCAGAAACCGGCTGTAATAAAAAGTAGGAATGTCAGAAAGTTGCAATCATTGTTCTGTAAAAATTGGCTGCAAATTCTCTGCAACCCAAAGCCTAAACTAACCTGTACAACTTGGATTTCTCTCTCTCTGTCAGTAGTAGTAAATATTAGTGGGGCAGACATTGATTTCCTGGATCAATATCAACACAAATGGAACAATATATAAATATTTATATACCTTTTTTCACGTTTTGAACAGGGTCTGGTCTCATCTGGTTGGCAAAAATTTATAATTAAACCAATTCCAAAGTCCCATAGTGCTGATCCTCGTGTACCTATGAACTATAGGGGCATTAGTCTACTTAGCTATGTTTATAAACTTTACTCAATGTTCTTAATAAAAGGTTGGTTAAGTATTTAGAATCTTGTCATTTATTAGCAGAGGAACAGAATGGGTTTAGACCAGTGGTCCCCAAACTACAGCCCACGGGCTGGGTACGGCCCAGCTCCACATTTGGCCCGGTCCCCTGATCCATACCAGAGAGGCATTATGATTTTTATTTAGTCCTTGAGTCCTTTAGTGAATCCTTGACGATTTTATCAGATTTTATCAGAGAAAATCTCATCAGTGCACCTCACACGACAGGCCACATGAGCGCGATGCTCATGGTGCTGAAAAACAGCACATCTGACCCACACCAGGTCCAACGCGCACAATGTGACCCACACACACACTATCCCGCTTTTGACTCAGTTACCATACGAGAAGTAAAACAAAAAACAAACATACAAGCAAACAATCTACAAATGTTACTTAGTGGCTGCAGTTTATAGTTAGATAACGCCTCCTTATTTCTGTCTCTGCCTCCTTTGCAGGAGGAGGAGAGAGGAGAGAAAGGCATGAAGGCAGAGATGCTGTCAGCTGTTAATCACAATGAACCGCTGCCACTGTATTAAAATATTATTTAATAAAAACAGAAGAAGAATATGGATTTGATTCATGCAATAAAAAGTCCAATAATTAAAAAAGTCTAAGGAAAATCTCAAGTTATGCACAGTGAGTCTACATCTGCAGCGCCAGTGGTTCTGAAGTTTAAACTCGCGCTCTGCTGCAACACAGTATGAATAACAAGCACCACTTCAGTCGAAGTTTTAAAATCAGAAAACATTTCTCCAGTTGAAGTGATCAGAAGTCAGAAGGACTTTCTTTCCAAATCCTAAAGCTCTGGCTTCAGCAGGAGGAAATCCGACAGCGTGCACTCCCGCTGCACCACTGCTTCAGCTGTGCCTCAGACGCTCCAAAGCCTCCTGTCCTTAACTCTTCAGTGCGCTGTCAGCTCCTGGAGATGCATTCAGGATGGTGTCTAGATCTGAGATGATGATCAGATGGGAATATTTTATTTATTTTAGATTAAATAAGACACAGACCTACTCCGTGCGTGAAGCTGAAAATGTCTCTGTGTGTGAGTGTGATGTCACAGAGCCGTCTTGTGAAGCCTCGTTGAATTTGTTTCTCCACCTCACCTGGTTTATTACAAAGTCTTCCAGACTTAAGAGTTCAGGGGTGTTAATGGCAATCTGTAAAAATGATGGATGGCCTTCAGATTTTTCGTCATTGTGTAAAAAAAAAAAAAACGGTAAAATTTGGAAAATAATGTGCGCTGCCAGTCCTGAGTCACAGAGATGAATGGCATCTTCCTCTAGGATTTTTTAGTTATTTATTTCACAGATAGTTGTATTCTTTTCCTGACTTTCTTTCTGCAAAGATCCCAGAGAGGGTTATTTGGCTATTATTTATTTCATAAATACTGTGGTTTATTTCATTAATATTATTATTATTATTTATTTATTTCCTGGTTTCTGGAAAACAATAAAAGTTTACGTTAAAGCACCCCTGCGACCGTCACATGTTCTTTTTTTGATCAAAGTATTTTTTTATTATTTTTTAACATAATGCACAACAAAAAACAAAAAACAAACCAACAAAAACACAAACACCCAAAATTCCACCCATCCCACCCCTTCCTATACCAGATCTACTGAMACAACAAAAATCGATCTTGTATTAATACAAGTGATACAATAAAAAGGTTTGTGTACAATGAAACAATATTTAACCTTTACACAAAGTTATCTGCCAAAATTTTTTATACATAAGATATAAATGGCTGCCAAATGTCAAGGAATTTGTTTACAGATCCCCTAACAGTATATCTAATCTTCTCTAAATGAATGTAAGACATAACGTCTCTTAACCAATGACCATATACTGGAGGATGTGGATCCTTCCATCGAAGAAGAATAAGTCTTCTAGCCAGTAGAGAGCAGAAAGCTAACACCGTCCTCTGATGTTCAGAGGGAAGCTTCTGCTGGAGCCACCCCAAAGAGAGAGATGAATGGTGATGGATGAACAGTTCATCCAAATGGTCCTGAAAAGATATCAAAGATGCCTTGCCAGTATCCATGTAGCTTTGGACAGGACCAGAATGTGTGCAGAAGTGTGGCAGGAGATTGTTTACAACGATCACACAATGGATCCAAGTCCTTTTTGAATTTGCACAATCTGTCCTTAGACCAGTGTAGACCATGTACTACCTTGAATTGAACATGTTTCACACATATTGAGGACGAATATATATTTTGAATAATTTTTTGCCAAACTGTGTCTGATATGGATTCCTCCAAGTCCATCTCCCACTTGCACTTCAAAGAATCTAAATTGGAGTCAGAAAATGAGCTGAGCAGAGAATAAACTCTGCTCATAGAGCGTTTTGTTACAGACTTACACATCAGAATCTCATCTATAAGAGAAGTTGGGGGGCGTAGAGGAAAACATCCAGAGTTTGACATTACAAAATGTCTCAGTTGTAAATACCTGAAGAACTGTGACTTATGGATGTCAAATTTCTGTGCTAACTGTTCAAATGAGGTGAACTTATTGTCTATATAAAGATCATTTAGAGAAGTTATTCCCTTTAAACTCCAAGTATTGAAAACGGAGTCCATTAGTGAAGAAGCAAACATATGGTTATTTGATACTGGAGCAGACGATAATAATTCTGTACTTTTAAGCAACCTCCTGCACTGATTCCAGATTTTTATTGTGTGAGTTACAACCGGATTAGAAGTATAAGTTGAGATGGGTTGATTAAACGGTAACCGGGAGCAAAGTAAAGCAGAGAGAGAGCTCGCCGTAACTGAATTCCTCTCTAGATTTACCCAAGTAGGAACAGGATTGTCGTCTCTCAACCAGTACAGTAAGGCTCTAATGTTGGCCGCCCAGTAGTAATATAAAAAGTTGGGGAGTGACAAGCCACCAAGACCATGGGTTAACCGTAGAATCTTACTGCCTATCTGTGGACGTTTTTTATTCCAAATAAAGGAYGACAATTCACTATTTAAATTTGTAAAGAAAGTCCTGGTGAGGAACACTGGCACGCTCTGAAATAGATAAAGTAATTTGGGCAATGTTGTCATTTTAATCACGTTGATTCTACCCCCCAGGGATAGAGGCAGGGATGCCCATGTAGCGATGTCCTTCTTAAGGTTCACCAGGAGAGCAGAAAGTTTGCTATATAAAGATCTTTGTGACTGTGAGTAATCCAAATACCAAGGTATTTAAATTTGGCAGAGCTAATTTTGAAAGGAACTGGACCCATATGCTGCTTTTCTATTTCGACTGTCACATGTTTTCTGTTACAAACTGACCCCAGCCCTGAGGTGCAGCTGGCAGAATGACCCAGGGCTCAGGCAAAATCCAAATACAACAAAAAGTTTACTTAAACAACAAAAAGAGGGTTGAAGGCAGCAAAAAAACTTACAAAGATCTCAGGAGGAACAGACAGGACACCACACAGGCTGAGGGGAAACAGCACAATGAACTGACAAAGACAAGTGACAAGACTCAGAATATAAAGCAAACAAATTAAGAGAAAATCAGAAACACCTGGGGAGACACATTAGGGAACGGCTGAGCAGGGGAAGATACACAGGGGAACACAGAAAACTAATGAAAATAAATACAGATTATGACAGGAACCCCATCAAAGAAGGAAAACATTATGTGGCCCTCACAGGAAACAGTTTGGGGACCCTGGTTTAGACAGAAGAGAGCCATATATATTCATATACTGTATATTCTCTAACCACAATAGCTAATGCTAGGAAACAAGAAGGAAAGTCTGCATTTGCATGTTTTATAGATTTCCAAAAAGCTTTTGATTGTGTTAATCGAGATTTGTTATGTTTCTAGTTATTAAAAGTAGGAATTGATGGGAAATTCTATACATCTATAAAAGCTGCAAATCGAAACTCAGAATCTTCCAGTTTATACCGACTCTACTCAGCTCAGCTCCGGTGCGACACACAGAGGAGAGAGTGTGTGCAGGAAGGACAAAGTGCGATAAATCCAGTGATAAGTGTGGAAGTCAGAGCAAAAAATAATTAATTCTGTGAAAGATGAACTCCAAACACAGCTGAAAACATTGATATACAGGTGCTGGTCATAAAATTAGAATATCATGAAAAAGTAGATTTATTTCAGTAATTCCATTTAAAAAGTGAAACTTGTATATTATATTCATACATTACATACAAACTCATATAT
>NW_013952997.1:100555-106526 GCF_001266775.1 Austrofundulus limnaeus | reverse complement strand
GAGGATGTAAGAGAGGGCCGATTCATGGGGAAAAACACCTCATTCCACCCTCTAGTGTCACCCCCACCCCGCCGAACAAACCTAAACCCCCCAAACTCCTTTCTGACTGAAGCCTGAAAACATTAGACAAGTGGTAAAAAATCTACAGGAGGATAAAAATAAAAAGAGGCGGAAGTTGAATAAAGTTCGGCTGCGATGGAGAGGCAGGAGATCGGAAGTCAGCAAGGAGATATCCAAAATTTATTACATTTATTATATTTGTATAACTATATTTCATAGTTCAGACTTTGTGAGACAAATTTAATTTAATTTCAAAGCTTTATCAACACGGGCTGGTTTCATTCACTTCCTCCACTACTATTAAACTACAAGTAGACACTGCGCAGAAAATTGATGTCTTTCAAAACTCCTCCTTCTGTTCTCTGATTGGCCCAAATGAAATTCTCCCAGAGAAATCCTTGTGAGACGGAGCAGTGAAGGGAAACTAGAACTGAGCAGAACTACGTAGGAAGGCAAGGGCCAGGCTAGGCTGCCTCAGGACAGCACAGGATTTCTCAAACATGCATGAATGAGTCAAAGTAAGACTCTGGGCATGTTTTTGATGAGAGGATAACATTATAACATGATATAAAACACAAATAAGTTGAATATCTCTGCCAACGGTGAGGTAATGTCGTTGGTCGAGTACATCTGTCTGTCTGTCTGTCCGTCTGTCTGTCTGTGGACATTACTCAAAAACTTGTGGATGGATTGTCATGACATTTTTAACACGTGTGGGTACTGTCCCAATGAACACACCATTAAATTTTGGTGATGTTCCGGATCACGATGCGGACACAGGAATTTTTTTCTATTAATCCTCTGAGATCGGCAAAGCTGTGATGCTTTCACAGGGCTTCTGTAAAAAAACAGTGAGAGCATTCGTTCATTTGAACTGGATTACACAGCACAGACTTCAAACTTTGTAAAAGTAATGTTAAAACCAAATGATGAATAAGTCTTGCCATAATGTGCGCATTTTTACGCATTAAGTGCGCATTTAGAGAACGTCTCGTGACCAAGAAGTGCGTGACTGCAACATGAAACCTATTTTTCCCATTTCATCAAACACACCACATCATCGTAGGCTTGTGAAAAGATCGATGAAGAACGAGGAAGAGGAGTGATGCGCTCAGGTGCGGTGGACTTCAGACCCGGAGGTTGTTTGTTTGTTTGTTTGTTCATTTTTATTATTTAAAAGAGACCAGGGGCGAGGTCATGTTATCGGTCGTGCTGACCCACTCCTTTCATGAGCCGACTGTACCAGGAAGCACTTTATAAAGAGAGTCAAACCATTACAAACTCATACAAGGAGATAAAACAGACGTTTTACATGGTGAAATGTGACTGATGAAAACTTAGGAGCTTAATCCCACACCAGTTTGACCATGAATAAAGTTGGGTGACGAGTCTGACTTTTTTTTTCCACATTGGACTCCACCAAGAAGAAACCCCGTGCATACTGCTGCTTAAATGTTCACTACGTCAGAACTTATTCAGCAAATGTGTTTCCATCTCTGCTTTTGCGCATTTACTCTATTACAGAATGGGAGAAATTGGACTTTGCAGAGGTTTGCACTCTCCGAGTGTTTCTAGTTTTACATGATATTGCCCCTTTAAACCAAAATATAGCACTTATGTAATTATTAAAAGTTAAAGTTGAAATATTGCTGAACAAGTTTACCTAATAAATAAACACATTGAATTAAAACCATAATAATATGAGTTATCGTTCTAACATCATACAAATAAATAATGGATCATTTTGCTGAACTATGTGATACAGTATTTGTGTTTTGGTTCATAAACTCCCATGTGCATCCTGATTGTTTTTATTATTTTTAATTTTCTTAGCAAAACAAATTAAGCTTGAGGAAAACAAAGAAGCCTTGGAAGAAGGTTTTCTTGTTTAAAAAGAATCCCTCTAAAATCTCTGTAGTACATGACCTCCAGACAAATGAGTGACTGAAATACAAAATGTAATTTTAATAGATGCTGTCTTTTGCATTTTATTACATTCCAGGAAATACTAGAGTTAACCTGCAGAGTGTGAAATATAAAAATATAATTTAAAAAAATATAAAACATTTAGTATTTTAAAAAAATCCCAGGATTACAAAGTAAAGAAAGAATGGAACAATTCATGTCGCTTCTCATTTCTTAGTCCGTTCAGATAACTGTCCAAACGTTCCTCCTGCTTCTGACACTAAACAGTCAGTTTTTTCCTCCCTAAAGCACACATTTTCATAAAAAAGCATCAATTTAATCCCACATTATGGAGGCCACGATTCATTTCAGTGTGATGCAGGTCACACACTTCAGAAAATTAAGACTAAACCCAGTTTTCAGCCAAGCAGCTCTTCAGCAGAAATCACCTGCAGGATGTTTCGCCTGCAGCATCTCGTTCCATCCTGAAGTGCTTTGTTGTTGTTTTTGTTGCTGTCTGAAGCAAGTGCAGCTATTTCCCTGGAACTGTTTACTGCTGTGTTATTTGAATAGCTGTGTGCTTTTGTTCTGGTTAAACCGAGCACGTTGTAATGTTTCCTGGCAGCTGGGGGTTCTCAGCTACAATAGGTTAACTGAAAATGGATATGGCAGGCTCCACTTAGCCAATAGCTACTATTAAAAAGAAAAAAACACCTCAGTAATGGTTCCAAACACTGATCCTGTGGATCACCTCTGGATACCCAGCTCTGGAAGCTGCCCTGCATCTCACTGACCAAAGGATCTGGGGGGAAGCAGATGATTGTAGCGGCAGGGGAGGTTTTCGAAGTCTAATCCAAGCAATAGAAGCTGAAAAACAACATTATGAATCTCATGTTCTGTCTAGCTTTGGTGGAATTGAACATTTTTCTGCTGGAATAATAAGCTGCTGAAGGCTGCAGTCATTCACATTTATTTTAAAAGCAGGGGGGAAATAACTTTTTCTGTATACAAATGTGGCAGTCACTAGCAATAATATTTCTCTTTAATCTCAGGGTCAGACTTTCCAATAGGAATGTTTCTGAAGAAGCCGTTGCAGGCCAACCTTGAGTCTCTGCAGGGAGAAGCACTGGGAGCAGAATGAGATTGATAACGACTGCTCTCCTTCTAACTGTGAAGGTTCAGCTGCTGTCACCGACTCTGCTGAGCTGAGGAGGAGAGTGAAGCTCCAGAGGGAAAGGTCACAGGAAGTAGAGCTGCTAGACCAATCATGATCAATAAGTCTTCAGCATCATCACCTTGTTTAATTGTTTGAATGTTCATTCTTATCTGTTTTTATCTGTAACTTCTTCTGCATATCTGCTGTTTTTTTAGTCATTTCTATGTAAAAACATTTAGCTCGTTCAAGAGATGGTCGCCGCGACTTTTCATACTTTTCAAAGTATTTACTTACTGTATATTTAGATATTTTGCCCATTAAAATGAATTCAGCTCCTTTTTAAATCATTGGGCCTCATGCAATAACATTTTCATATTCTTATCTTAAATTTCTCTTACTTTTGTTCGTACGAAGGGTTCGTACGAACATGTCACGTCAGATTCAACAAACTCTTCTGTCTTCAGGAAAAGTGTGTAAATGAGCTGCATAAACATGATGAATGTGTATCAGCTGCTCGTGCACAAGGAGAGGTGATTTACATAATTACCACCCTGAAAACACCATATAAGGATATGTTTCCTGCCCTACATACCAGGAAGTGTCCGTTCATAAATGACAACGCAAAATAAAAAAGAACTTTAGTTCAGAGATTGAAGTTCTGCTCTGAAAGATCCAGAAAGAAAATCTGTAATTTTTAGCAGCGTCAGCTGTGGAATTAAAGGAGCTGCTTTAAAGTCGAGGAATGAAATAACGACTGCTGTTAATGTCGTGTCTCCTGTCACAGAAATAAACATCTAAATCATATTTATCTCTCTCTGTAGTCCTGCTCCGGTTTGTCTTTGGTGAAATATTTTTAATTTCAGTGTACACAACTGTGTTACATAGGTTTCATTTATTCAGAGGAGCCCCCCCCCCCACCCACCCACCCACCACAAGTTTCGGATGCGTTTCTGAAAAAAAGCATTTTAAAATGTCTCAATTCTTCAATTAACTTCAAATTAATATTGTAGTGCTATACCACTGAGCCCACAAGAGGACATGAGGGATTTTTTTTCTTTTTGCATTCCCATGCAAAAGTATTGCGTTGCCTTGCAATACCTTTTGTGTTCCCTCGCAAAAATCGTTTATCACTGTTGTGCCTGCTGGTTTATTAACAATTTCGGATGTTTACAATTAGCGAGTTAGCCTACTATGCTGATATTTTAACACAGTGCAGCCAAGCAACCTCAATGTCAATTTCATGAACTTGTGGCAACACTGTTTTGGTTACCAGATATTTCAAAATAAAAGTCTAATATAATTCAGTTCATATACAAATCAAACTTTTGCATGGGAATGCAAAACAATTTTGCGAGGTAACGCAAAAATATTGCATGGGAACGCAAAAGGAAAAAATGCCCCATTTCCATTCCACACTCAGTACTATACAACAAAATTAATAGCCAATTTATTTTAATTTAACCAATTTATATCATTAGTCTACATTATTACATTAAAAATTATAATTATAATTCAAACAGAATAGCCTATTTTCAACATAATTATAGAGTGTGATTTATTTTCAACTCAAAATATCTTCAAACTAACGAAATATAAAGTTATTAGTGAAGAAAACCCGTCTGGATAACAGCAGACTGACTGCTGGTAAAATATACGACAGGTCTGGACCACTCGTGAATTTTATTTGTATCTGAAGAAAATCTTAGAATACGAAAACATTGGTAAATTCCACAAATTCTCCTAAATTACTCGTACGCACAACTTAAGAACAAATCTGTGCGTACAAACAGTTTTTGCATGAGGCCCATTGTTCTCTTTAAAATCTACTTCAGCATATGTTTGCTAACTTTTGTTCTATTTTGTCGCTAAAACATTTCTGCTTACTTTTGGCTTTTTTTGGGCCAGATTTAGGTTCTGGCTAGCCTTTTGCTAATTTAAAATATGATTAAAAATTTTTAAAAAACTGGACATTTGCTCTGTGGTTAAAGAGGTTTTGTCTCCTATCCAGGGCAACTGGAGCCTGTGGAGTTAGAAACTATGAGGAGCTCAGTTATCAGTTGTATCCACAGCTTTCTTACTGTGTTTCTGCTCCTTTTCTTTTGGGGACATCATCCATTTGTGGTAGGTTATAATAAATAACAAAAATAGTTTAAAGGTAAACTATTAAAGGTATGTTATCAAAACCTATTAATACTCTGCTGTTAAAAGCCAAAGATCAATCCAAAGGTAAATTTAGTGGGTATAAAAAGGGACTTACAAATAAATTCTAATCTGAATTATGTGCAGACGTTTCTGTTGTTGCCATGGACATGGAAATGTCTCCCAATATAGAACCTAAAAATACACAATTGTTTTTGTATCTAATGAATTCATGTTTGGTGTTCAAACTGAGCAGGAATAATCTCATAAGCTCCAGTGGTTAATGATATCACGAGAAGATTTTGTTTTATAAAAACATATTTAAAATCTATCCATCGTTCATTCGTTATCTTTATCCACTTTTTTCTTTTCTGGGTCGTGGGAAGTTACCGTATTTATTACGATCTCATGTATAATATGGCCCCCACTTTTTTGAGTTTAAAAAGCATAAAATTTTTAATCCTCAAACTACCTCCAATTTCATACAGACTTCAAGATTTTTCAGCCTTTGCAGTCCTTATACGTATCAGTAAAATGATCATTGGACTGTTCATTTTATTTAACAACACATGTACTAAAAGGTATTTTGACAACAAATATATATCAGCTGTAGCAGCATCATATGAATTCTGGCATTTTACACATTGTCSACCAGGAGGCGCCAACACAAAAGTCAGAGACTTCACGTGAGATTTGGACCATCTTGTGGGG
>NW_013952997.1:98194-100323 GCF_001266775.1 Austrofundulus limnaeus | reverse complement strand
GTTTGTTGTTGTTCGAGGAGCGGCCCGGTTACACGCTAATGTCATTAGTTTGTTTTCATTACTAAAGGTGCAGGAATACTTTTTCCCTTTTTTTTCACATCACGTCTCCTGCCTGGATCTGTTATCTCGCTCTGAAGCACGGAGGAGTGTCAGAGGTGAGCTCGTTTCAACTGCTTTTTATGTCGTGGTCTCATTTCCAGACTCGTGCATTTTGTGAATGAAGCCGATATTTCAGTTAAAATACATAAGTAAAAATATTAATCCTGGTATAATACTACCCCCCAACTTTATGGATTAAATTTTACGTTTTATACTTGAATAAATATGGTAGTCTGTTTCCAGCAGACACTGAGAGAGGTGGGGTCTCCAGTCCATCAGACAAATGACACAAATAACAACACTCACACTTAGAGAGAATTAAAGTTGTTTCATTCTCCATCTGAAGCTGAGAAATTGTCTCTCCTTGACGTATTTGTGAGACAAAAATGTGTCTTTTTGTTTCACAGAGCAGCTTCACCCACTTCTTCTCAACACAAAGCCTGGGCTGAACTTTTCACAGGAGTATGCTCAAAGTTTTTATTGTTTGACTGGTTAGAAGTTTGTGGGCGTGTTTGTTTAAAAGCAGACAGAAATGTGTGTCCCCTCCAGAAATTGACCGGTGTTTGTCCAAACAACATAGTTCTGAGAAGTTGTCTGAGGCAGTCAGAAAGTTTGTTCAGCATTATGACTCCTCCAGCACTTATAAAGAGTCAAATTTCCAAAACCTCCTGGATGGAGAGAGCACAGAGGAGTCTGTCTGCTGATATTCTGCAGTATCTGTGACAGGTTTGTGACCAACACTGGCTACAGGGACAGAGTGGAGACCCTGTGGCAGGAAGAGACCCCTGCTGTGATGTGTACAGCAGTGGGAGGGGCTCCCAGTAACTGAGTGGGGTCTCATGACCTATGAAAGGAAAGTAGACCTGCTGCTGCCACCATGTGACTGCATGAGAGCCAGCTGTTGGGCTTCAGATAAAAGTATCAAATAAGGTTTCAGAGTTACTAATGAACCTAACATGCATGCTTTTGTTCTGTGGGAGGAAATCAGAGCACCTGGAGACAAGACAGGTAACATGACTGCCCTCCATTCCTGGCAGCAGGTGATAAACATGTAACAGAATGTAGCATATCGTGTTTATCCTGAGCGGAGGGAGCAGCTTTATTCACCAGGTGCAATGACAGACAGACAGACAGACAGACAGACAGACAGACAGACAGACAGACAGACAGACAGACAGACAGACAGACAGACAGACAGAGAGACAGACAAGCTGAACAAATGTAATAATTATTGAGTAGTGAATAAAAGTTAGACAAACATTCTAAAAGTTGATGTTTTTGTGTAGCATTGTTTGTGGGTTTGCAAGGGAGGTTAAATTTGTCGAGTAATTTTACTGGTAATAAACAGAAACAGACACATGCAAAACCATCGTCACCCGTTAGTGGTAGCTGAGAAGATGAGGTGAAAAATTCCACACAAAAGGTCCAAAACTTAGTTTTATCTTTACAAAAAGAACATGCAGTCTAAAGTGGCTGCAATCAGTGTTTTTTTTTCCCCAAAACTCACATAACCAGTGAGGATATGAAAAGAGCCCAGAAATTCAGAGTAATCAGGCTCCATTTATCGCCACAGTGCGTCACACCAAAGAGCTCCAGCATCATGATTTCATTTTGTTTTCTTGTCTTCCTTATGAACAAGGTTCTGGTGTGTTGTCTGCGTTAACAAAAGCTGCTTGTGACTAACAAACACCTGCATTCAGGTAATGAAGATGAGAAGAGAAGGTGTCTGAACAAGGTTTCTCTACATCTGAGACATCAGCAGTCCTGCAGACTGAAGAAAGTGAGATAAAGTATCAGAGTCAAAATATTGGGCCTCATGCAAGAACCGTTCGTACGCACAGATTTGTTCTTAAGTTGTGCGTACGAGTGATTTAGGAGAATTTGTGGCATTCACCAATGTTTTCGTTTTCTAAGATTTTTTTCAGATACGAACAAAATTTGCTTCAATAGTGGTCCAGACCTGTCGTATATTTTACCAGCAGTCAGTCTGCTGTTATCCAGATAGGTTTTCTTCACTAATAACTTTATAT
>NW_013952997.1:88220-97110 GCF_001266775.1 Austrofundulus limnaeus | reverse complement strand
CCAACCAACCATCCATCCATCCAACCAACCAACCAACCATCCAACCATCCATCCATCTATCCAACCAACCATCCAACCATCCATCAATCCAACCAACTGTCCATCTGTCCATCCATCCAACCATCCATCCATCCAAACATCCAACATCTATCCATCCAACCAACCATCCATCCATCCAACCAACCAACCATTCATCCATCCAACCAACCATCTGTCCATCCATCCATCCATCCATCCATCCATCCAACATCTATCCATCCAACCAACCATCCATCCATCCAACCAACCAACCAACCATCCATCCATCCAACCATCCATCCAACCAGCCATCCAGCCATCCAACCAACCAACGAACCATCCATCCAACCATCCATCCATCCAACCAACCAACCATCCATCCATCCAACCAACCATCTGTCCATCCAGCCATCCAACTATCCAACCAACCAACGAACCATCCATCCAACCATCCATCCATCCATCCATCCATCCAACCAACCAACCAACCAACCAACCAACCAACCATCAATCCATCTATCCATCCAACCAACCAACCATCCAACCAACCATCCATCCAACCAACCAAACAACCAACCAACCATCAATCCATACATCCATACATCCATCCATTCAACCGTCCACTCCTGCTTGTCTTTTTTCACCCTGAAATCTCAGAAGGGAAACCCAGATATCTTCATGAATTCTGTACCTGAACCAGAGGCGATTGCTCTAAGACTGCAAGGGAAGCTCAGCTTCCCCTAAAATGTAAAAAAAATAAGTGATCAAATATATACTGTTGTGTGTTCATGTCATTGACTAAATATGCACTATAACGTGCTCAGCTTTTGTTCAGAATCAGCTTCTTATCACTGGTAACGACGCAGCTTTCCTCTCCCTCATTCCCACAGCTTCACAGTGCTTTAAACAGTCGGATGCTGAGCGTCCACAGACTTCAATAGTGAAGCAAAAAAAATGCAGCGAAATGAGACGAGTCATTGGATAAATGCTAGGCTTTGTCCCGCCCCCGGACGCTCAACTTCTGTGGGGGTCTATGGAGCAGTGGGCGGGCTCCGACGCCCAGATTCTGCATGATGATTCTGCATGATGATCTGTCTGAGCCTGAATCCCTTTTTGATTGACAGCGAAATGAGCGAATCAGATATTTTGGTGTAAACATTCAGTAGGAGCAGTTTTTAGTTTCGTTTCTGTTCTGAGCTGAACTGGAGAGACTTTCCTAATCCTCTTAGCGGCATTTTCTTTGTTAAAAATGACTTGCAACAAATCAAGTTTTTATTTCTGGTGGGTTTTATTGTATCTGCTTGTGTTTAGAGACAGACTTCTATCACTTTTTCTGACATCTATCACAGTTTCTGTCCAGCGGGTGTTGCTGAGCCCCCCCCTGCCGTCACAAAGCACTCAAAGGCGGACACACTTCACTCTAGCCTCGCACCAGTCCCAGCTAGCGAGTTAGCTAGGTAGCAAGCTGCACATAAGGGCAGAGAGTTTGAATGTTGTGGACCGGATTTTGGAGAAGCCATTTGATACAGTCTTGTTTACAAAGAAAAACTTAGAGTTAAACAGCAGGGCTGATCAACTCCTCAGGTTAATTTGGTGCAAAAGGTGGGGAAAAGTAAGATAAAAACAAAACATTTTTATTGATCCCACAGTGGGGAAATAGGTCTTTTCAGCTGTCCTGGTATAACAGAGCTGGCTGCTGTAAAAGACTATAGAATAATCTGGAAAACCATTATAAAAGCATTGGATCAATTAATTCCTTTAAAAAATCATCAAAGGAAAATTGTCAAAGAAATATGAATTGTTTAGTTTGTATTTGTATGAGTCACTGTTTGAGGAGTTGAATTTTTTTGTTTTGTTTTATTTGGTTTATTTTGAAATTACTATTTTTTGTAAATAGGAGCAGACATCAAGATCTTTTTCTTCTTCTGCCTTTCATTTTATTTTATTTGTATTGTTTTGTTGTATGTAATGTTTTATTTTTTAAAATTAAATGAATAAATACTATAAACTACTTGAACTACCATTTGAATCTGGTGGACCAGTTCTCGTTGGTTCCAGATCGGTTTCAGGTTAAAGACTCCTTTTGCAGTCAAAACCTGGGAGCTGTCTGCAGCCATCTCCAACCGACCAGCCCAATTCACAGGGCACCACTGCGAAGCAGAGGGATTGCATTCCCTTGGTCTGACCTCCAGATCGACTAGGTCGGACCAATCACTAAAACTACTAAAGGAAACAAATATTTTCTCACTGTGACCTGTGCATTCACAAAATGGGTTGAATGTCTGCCAGCTCCTAACGACACAGCACAAACCACCTCTATGTTGTTAATGAACCATGTGTTCTCAAGGTTTGGACTTCCCATCAGGGTGAATTCAGATTGAAGGACACACTTAACAGCTGAAGTGATGCAAGAACTGTGGAAGACGCTAGGCATTAAAGCCAACTATATTGGCTACCACCCACAAGCATCAGGCCAGGTTGAACGAGCGAACAGGACTGTGGTAAGTATTTTAAAGAAATATGTTGCCGCAAACCACAAGGACTGGGACATAAAGCTTCCCCTGGTCCTCATGGCCATCAGGGCCACTCCACACACATCTGGCATCTCTCCCTTTGAGATGATGACAGGTCGACAGATGACACTTCCTTTACATCTCTTGTACCAGTCTGGTGACACCACTACGGTAACAGCCTACAACACACAACAGTACATGAAAGACTTAGAGAAACATCTGAAAAACACCTTATTAAATACATACTGTGAACCAAAAAGCCTCTCACAACGAACTCCAAGTGGGAGAGAAGGTCTGGTACTACACTTTGCCCCCACAACGGGACAAGGAGAGTCCAAGACTGGAACTCTCGCCCGCAAACTAATGTCCAGGTGGACTGGACCCCACCTAACAGACAAACTGTCGTCAGTTGTCTACCAGATCAAAATCAGCAAAGGACAGAAAGAACCAATCATTAAATGGGTCCATCGGAACCAGATCAAACCTTACAAGACGTTCAATAATCTCACAAAAGATAAAGATCTCGACAGTGAGTAAATCAAACTTCGATCACAACCACGATCAATCAAAATCAAAAAACATCTTAAAACAAAGTAAATAGGTCTTTAAAATAACACATCTTGAGGAAACTTATAAAAAACTTAGAAACACCAAGTCTAAAATCTTAACTTTGAGGAGAAATTCAAATAGGTCATAAATAATTTCCTTATAACTTTCGTTATAAGAGGTGTAAGTGATTCGGACATATTGGAGTTACAAATGATACATTCATACATTCCTTCCTAAATGTCTTTGTGATACAATGATTCCAAACTAAATTACTAAATTTCAGTTGTGGTTTATTGTTTTAATGTATTTCTTCATGTACTGATGAGGTAACACATTCTCACTCCCAACTCGTCACAAATTGACATTTGGTCAGGTTCTCTCTGCATTTTATTTTGACGCGTCAGGTAACTTCTTCACGTCAGTTTTTGGCATTTCCAGGTTCTCTCAGCTTCTGGTTTTGATGCGTTGGGACGCAAAATATAGGGTCTTTGTGTTGGGGTCCCTGGTTAGAGATAAGGGTTCATGGTTAATTTTAGGTAGTGGGGTCAGGGATAGGATGTCTAGGGCAAATATTAGGTCATTTTAGGGTTTGGGACACGTAGTTAACATGGATTTACTATACTTTCTAAAAATAGTCAATTTTAGGGATGAGGGTTTATGGTTAATTCTAGATACTAGAGTCGGGGACAGGATGTCTAGAGTGAATAAAGGTGATTTTAGGGTTTGGGATGGTTAGCTTTTGTGCATTTTCTACATTTTCTGAAATTATGACAACAGATTGTGCCCCATCTCGTCAATAACTGATGTGAGGGGGTTACCAGACGTGCAAAAACCGGACGCAGAGGGAACCTGACCAAGCGTCAATATGTAACGATTTGGGAGTGAGAATGGGTTAGAATTTATCCTACTCATCCAACCAATACTGTTACACAGAATTTATGTGTGGACATTTCATCAGAAAAAAGAAACCTTTTGTTATTTATCAAAAGTTTCTGATGAAATGTCCACATTTTTTCCCACTGTGAATCTGGACAAAGTTCTTTCAGCAGAAAACAGATGAAATTACAAAAATACATGTTTTGAATTAAAAGGCAGAAATATGGAGATGTCCACAGAACACCTTCAGTCTAGTGGTGGCACTAATGCACTTAAATGAGTCTACCAACTGCCAATAAAACCAAAGAAGAAGAATTTATACAGTAGAAGAAGAGGTTTTTGTACTTTAGTGAATAAGCCTCTGTTGTACTTTCATTTTCAACAGTACAAATATCAAAACAGCCACAGGTCCCACCATTTTGGATTCAAACAGTTGTAATACAAAGCTGAAGAAAATATTTAGATGGAAACTTGTGACTTCGATGAAATAATCAATAATTATTTCCTTTTATTAAATTGTTTAACAGAAATAATTTCAGGAATCCTAACAAACCTAAAACAAAGTTTGGTCTGATTAAAGAAATAACAATTCTTTGTCATCAATGTAAATATCTGAGTCTGAGTTTAAATTAACTGATTTTTTTAAAATATACCTTTGCTACACACTTTTGCTGACAACTTCTAGTGCCACGATGTAAAAAATGAGTCATTGATTTGTTTGTTCGTATTATTTTATTATATTAAAAATGAAAAGAAAAAAATCTTTAGAAACTCCTTCTTTATTTTTTTACCCATGAAAATAAAATGGATAATTTTTCAGATATTTTAAAATGAAAATCAAATGTCCACTCATTCCTGTTTTTCAAAGCTGGTTACAGATGAAAATAAAAACACATTTATTAAAACAAGCACAGAGCACAGAGAGGTGGTGTAAAAGTTATAAAAACAATTAAAATGACAAACAATTAAGAAAAGACAAAAAACAACACACTTGCAAAGTGAACACAAAGGAGCACAGCTGGAAACACAAAGTGAGAAATTGTTTCCTTGGTGGTTTGTGTTGTTTGGTTTTTTGTCTGGTTGTCTTCAGAAGGACTGAAGGGAGGCCGATGTTTTCCTGTCAGTGGATTGAAAAAATATCAAATTAAGAAATTTAAAAGTAATTCCTAGCCTCAGCAGGGCCCCGTTGTTTATTTTTGAAAACACAATAATTCTTAGTGTCTGTCTCAGCGTGAAGTCTTTCTTGCTGTTTCTCTTACCTGTTGGGTTTTGGGTTTGGTCGGTTCATTTTTTCCCTGTCTGTCCTCTTCAGTGTTATTTCCTTCACCTGTGTGTAGCTCCCTCCCTCCAGGTGTTCCCCTGATTAATTTCTGGGCGATTTCATTCACTCCTGGTCAGTGCTTGTTTTGAACTGTTGGGTTCTTCTGTCTCCTTGTGTATCTAGTCTCTTGTATCAGGTGTTAGCTCTGAAGATGAAGTCAAGGAAAGGTAACTCACCTCCAAAGTTGGAGGGTGTAGAACTCTCCCTGTCAGAGTCATTTCAGTTCTTGGGTGTCTATCTAGACAGGAAGCTTAACTGGAAAAGACTTGTAAATGAAAAGTGTAAGAAGGCAGCAATGTGCCTACACTAGTGCCGTAGAATTGCAGGTAGTCATTGGGGTGCTACCCCAAAGGTTATCAGATGGATCTACACAGCCATAGTCCACCCCATGCTATGTTATGCTGCGTTAGTGTGGTGGGTTCGAGTCCAAGTTGGGGTGGCAAGAGTGATGCTTACCCATGTGCAACGGATGGCCTGCCTGAGCATCACAGGTTCCATCAGAACAACACCCACGTCAGCCATGGAAGTCCTACTGGACCTGGCTCCACTAGATTTACATATCTTAGGGGAGGCTGCATCCAGTGCAGTAAGACTACACCAGTCTGGTAGGTGGAAAAACCTATCTGACTCACAGCACACTAGAATCTGGGACTGTTCCAGTAACTGCAGGACCTGGAGACAGATTCTGAGCCAAGTTTGAAGATAGAGATAGAAGACAGGTCTGTCTGGATTAACCTCTCTATGACGGACATGTCTCCCAATCATTTCTACTGTTTTACAGATGGATCCCTTCTGAAGGGGTCAGTAGGTGCAGGGGTGCTGATTTTGCACAACCATAGTAAGAGAGAGAGTACAGTTACCCACTAGGTGATTTTGTAAAGGTATCTCAAGCTGAGATATCTGCAATCCACCAGTGTGTGGCATCTCTCAAAGGCCTTCAGTGTACACAGAAGGAAATATTCATCCTAACAGATAGCCAAGCTGCTATTAAAGCTCTCTGAGGGCCACATTTTACATCATTACTGGTTTGGGAGTGTGCCAAAACAGTCAACCAACTGGGGAGAGTTAACAGTGTTACTGTTAAATGGGTACCAGGACATACTGGCATTTATGGTAACCAGAGAGCTGACTACCTCACAAAAGCTGGCAGTCAGGCTCACTTCAAAGGACCAGAGCCTGTTGTAGGTACCTCAACAACAGTCTGTAGGACTGCCCTGCAGGCCTGGATTAGACGTCAACACTCAATCCTCTGGAGCAAGCTGACAGATTGTAGACAGGCACGGGAACTGATTAACGGCCCAAATCTAAGGTTTGGGAAAGCTCTCATCTCCCTGTCAAGGAAAACTCTAAGTACACTGGTTGGAGTCCTAACTGGGTACAATCTGCTCAACCACCATAAAATAATGATGGGACTCCATGACAATGGTCTGTGTGATGCCTGTGGCATTGAACTACAGACCTCTTTGCACTACTTAGACCACTGCCTGCCTCTGAGTGGTCAAAGGAAAATAATTCTTGGGGACTCCTTTCTGGATCCAGAGAAGCTCAGAACACTGAGTGTTTCTAACCTGGTGTCCTTCATCTGAGGGATGAGAAGGTTTGAATGAGTCTTTTTGAGGAGAGCAATGGGCCCACTTAGGAGACCTCTGTTCATACGGGCTCTTTATCTGTCCCCACTCACCATAAACCATAACCCTGAAGATCCTGATGTTTGTTAACAAAAATTTTTTGTTATTTCACCTCCAAGCTGAATCTGCATTTGAGTCACACCCAGTAGTTTGGAACCTCACAGTAATCAAGAAGATAAAACTATTTAAACTGGTTCTTTATTTTCTTTTAACAAAAAAATCCAGTTTTGAAATATCAGAATATTACTTTTAGTTAAAAAGACAATCTGTAAATAGAGTTTAATCAGCTCAAATATTAAAATGTTAAAAACATTCTTTTATAAAAGCAAAGTGCTGACTTTGTCTGATTTAACAGCATTTTTTATAACGTTTTAGCGTATGCATTAATTGAAATGCTGTGAAACATGAAAAAATCCTCTACACGAGTCTCTCCCTGCCTCTGTGTGAAAATATAAATTACTGTGGCACTACTGGCTGGAAAGTTGTTAATTTACCGAAACAGAGGATGTATAGTGGGAATTTAGATAATAGTTTCTGCTGCCTTTGGTCATTCATTAATAGAACCTGCTGCTGGCTGCATTATTATCCCCTGCAGACGAAAGGGAAATAGTGTTTTTTGCTCATGTCTGTTGTTTGTCTGTTACCAGACATCTTCTGTGAACCTTTAATTCAATGAAATGTGCAGGAGATCCAAGAAGCACATTTGTTGTATTTAATAATTATTGTTTTTCCAAATTTGAGGCTATTCGTTGTCTTTTTGTTTAGTCACCGTTGATGAGAGGCCTGCTGAGCTACTCGGTCATTTCTCCACCTTCTTCGACATCAGTACCAACTGCCTCACCATCCGGGGTGAGGAGTGACCACTGGAGAGAGGAGCTTTGGACTTCAGAGTCTAGTTTTTTAGGTGATTGTTTTGTTTTGTGTGGTTAAGAAATTAAGAATCATTTTATTGATGAATAAGAAGTGATGCAGTAAGGTTGCAGGAAATAGGTATAAGTATACTTCTGTCACTCCTGTGAGTGTATGAATGTTGAATATTTGTAATGATTCTGTTACCTTCTATTGTCCAAAAAAACTTATTAAAATTAAAAAAATAAAAAATGAAACAAGTTTGAATTTCATAAAGACATTTCCTAAAGTTTAAAATGACTATTAGTGATAACAAAACTAAAGAGCTTTGTCACAATTATACATTTCTGAAAGAAGAGTCATATTGTAAATTGGTTCAAGTACCTGAATGAGATAATCAAAGCCTTCATTTTTCATTACCACGTAAGGGTGTAGATCTTTGCAAACAAAAGTTGCCCTGGTTTTTGTTGTCTTTAAGTCCTGCAGAGCTGGGACTGGTAATGTTAATGATTTAGAATCTTTTTGTTTTGCCAGAGACAACTTGTTGTCAGAAGCTAACATTAGTGCTGAACAACTGGATGTATGGCAAGCCAGGAGTGACACAAAAATGTGCCTCTGTGGCAAGGTATGAGTATTATTTACAGGCTAAAAATTCCTTTCTTAGTTAAAATAGGGATGCCTACAGCTTTTTTATTGTTCTTAATTAATTTCAAAAATCTGCTGACTCACATCCAAAGCATAAAAAGTCGTTTCTGTCTCTGCGAGTTCATTTCATAAGAAACTCCTTTAAAGACCGTGCAAAGTAAAAATAAATGTGTGTTCTGAGGTTGTCACACCACAGATATGTGCTAATAATCATCCAGCCAAGTTTGAACAATTAAAAATACTGTTAACCTTATAAAATTATGTGTTTAAAGTAATGAAAAAATATCAGTTAGCTGTGGTCTGGAAAGCTGGGGGCGTGTCGGCTGGAGGAGCTCAAACCACGCCCACGACCCTGAACATTCCTGTAAACGAGAAAACAATGGGCCTCATGAAAGAACCATTCGTACGCACAGATTTGTTCTTAAGTTGTGCGTACGAGTGATTTAGGAGAATTTGTGGCATTCACCAATGTTTTCATATTCTAAGATTTT
>NW_013952997.1:85882-87463 GCF_001266775.1 Austrofundulus limnaeus | reverse complement strand
AGATAGAAGAGTTTGTTGAATCTGACGTGACATGTTCGTACGAACCCTTTGTACGAACAAAAGTAAGAGAAATTTAGGATAAGAATACGAACACGTTCTTGCGTGAGGTCCAATGTTTTTTTTCTTTTCTATTAGAGCAACAGGGGGTGGGGTTATACTGAAGGCAGCTGCGTGACATCACGAGGCTGCCCTTTAAGACACGCCCAAAAAATCCTGTAACACAGTTACCTTGTTACACAAATTGGGTCATATCTTCACTATTCAAATATCTATAGTTGAGAGAATTTGTACTCATTTACTACAATCCATTTATGACATTTATAATGTTTAAAAAAGAAGATGTTACATTTTACTTTACGCGGTCTCCCACAGAGTGAACAACCATGGCAAATCACCTTCACCTGAGAAAGACCGATCAGAAGAGACGCAAGTGGAGCCAGACAGTGATGCCAATGACCATATACTACATCTCCCATAATGCATGTTGGTTGTGTGTTGGAATTCCCTGTTAGAAAGAGTTCAGAATTCAAGACGTACCACAACTCAACAGTGAGTAAGTCTCTTACTTTTACTTTTAATAGTATTTCAGTATTATTTATTTTACATTTAATCAGTCATACACGTAGTGCTTTTCAGTGTTTATAACAGGATGTGTTAAAACACCGTTTTGATGCAGGAAATACCAGGTAGAACTCAGTTGTTTGTTAGTGCTCAGCCATAACAATGGAATGGGGAATGATGTTTCGTGTTTAGTCAAAGTTAATTACAACTTTGAGGGCCACCATAACGCTCATGTGGCCCTCGGTGAAAATGAGATTGACACCCTGGATCTCCTGGTCCTCTCTTCCTTCTCCTCTGCCTCGCAGTGGATGCATCTGCTTCTTGAAAGATGTTGCTCCCAGGAACCAGACAGGACAGGAGAGCTGAAAGGTGAGGAAATCCTAACAAAATAAATGTTTGAAGGCTTGGGGAGGGAAACATTTACAACTGGCTGAAGAAATCACAATGCTCCACAGAGGAGGTCTCAGAGGGAGTAGGAATATAAAAACGCTGATGAAGTGAAAAACAAACACCTGGTGAAGAGACAACAGGTGGCAGGTGAGAGGGGGCGGGGCAGGGGCTGAGGTTCACAGCTGGAGCTTCCCTCAGTCAGAGACTGTGGGAGGTTTGAAACAACAAACTGCAGCTTCAGAGTTTCTGGAGTTTTCTTTGTTTCGGCTCCACACACATGCAGCAGGAGCAACAACAACAGAACAACCTCAGGTTTTAAAAATATCCACTGTAGTGTGGATGATGTTGAAAACACGCTGCATTTCTGCAGAAGTAAAAAAATATATATAACTAGTTTGATGGGAAATTACACGTGGAACAGGAAAATGACATGTTTACTTCATGGTTGTCAACAGGGGCGTCACTAGGTTTTAAGGACAAGGGGGCTCAGCCCCCAGGAGACGCACAGAATTTTTGTATATTATATATCTGTAATGTGTGTATATACACTCACCGGCCACTTTATTAGGTACACCTGTCCAACTGCTCGTTAACACTTAATTTCTAATCAGCCAATCACATGGCGGCAAC
>NW_013952997.1:83777-84896 GCF_001266775.1 Austrofundulus limnaeus | reverse complement strand
ATATATATTATGGGGGCTCCAGCCCCCCTAAAATAGGCCTAGTGACGCCACTGGTTGCCAAACTCACAAATAAACAAACTCAATTTATGATTAATTCTTACATAATTCTTATTAGTTTTCAGTGCTTTGTTGTACAAACTGAACCTCTCTGTGGAAGAAAAATGGAAATGCTTAAATATATTTTGTTTTGATGCTGAGATGTCTTCTCGTGTGTTCTCTACAAACAGAAACAGGAAGTGTTAAAGCTCCCAGCTACTTTTTATGAAGCTTTACAGCAGGGCTATTCAGCTGGCGGCCCACAGGCCACATCCAGCCTGCGAGTGACCAAAATGCGGCCCGCCAATTGGTTCATTCATCTCTTAAGCCCAGACCACCAGTTTTCTACTTTTATTACTCTAAGTTTTTTTGGTTAAACAAAGACATGTTTGGTGTCTACAGAAATGTCAGAATCTTGGCTACAAGCTGGTAAAAACCTTTTCTATAAACACTAAAGACAGTTAAAACTACAAGCAGTTTAAGATAAAACTATGAAAGTAAAAATAAAATTGGTTAAAAAAGTTGGCAAGTCAAATTATTATTTGTGTTAAATATGAGGTATGATGTGTTATTTTTGTTTATGATATTATTTTATTATCACTACATTTATTACACAGGGTTCTGTATGTTATATCCATAATTGAATGCAACAAAATAAACAATTTCAAAGGTAACAGATCTTTGTAATATTTGATTTATTTACATAATAACTTTAATTGCTGGATGTTCTGCCCCTCAACTGTTGGCCTGCATTAACCATGGCCCCTGGAGTGATTTAGTTGAATTGCCCTGCTTTTACAGGCTGTTTCACCTCATTAGGGAGTTTGGCTCTTATCACCTGTCTGAACACAACGTATGAAGTTTGTCTAAAAAAAAATAAATAAAATAAATCTAGCTGGTCATCCTTCAGCAGAACAGTCACCTAAACGCTCCAGGTCAGAGGGAAGTGATGCAGAAGCTTCCATGACACACAGTCAATAAAGAGCTGCAGGTTTTCATGTCCTCTAAGATAAGAAGGTGGAGCTGGGAAAGAAAACTCCAACACACACACACACACACACACACACACACACACACACACAC
>NW_013952997.1:81317-83017 GCF_001266775.1 Austrofundulus limnaeus | reverse complement strand
CTATTTTTAACTGCAGGATGAAGTTGGCTCAGTCATTTCAAACTGACTCCCCTGAATGAATCACTTGTTTCCATTCAGCATCATCAGCTCAGATGAATCATTTACTTCTCTGCCACTCTGACTAAATTTTTTTTCTTTGTTCCCCAAAACTTCCAACGTTAATTATTTGCTTTGTTTCAATTGTTGAAAATTGAGCCATTTAGCTGATTGCAGATCTTAACAGGGAAACTCAGATCATTAACGCAGAGTTCATTTCAACTCCAATCAGAGCAGTTTGAGCTGAGCGACCCGCAGTTTCCACCAAACGTGACCGGACTTCAGAGAAAAATGTTGCCTTTGTTGTTCCAAGTTTAAACAATTTACATACAATCATGGAAAAATACAATGGTTTTCCAGATCAGGATGATCTGGTCTTTAGGTTCTAAAATGATTCCAGTCTAAACTGGAGTGAAGAGAAACCCAGCAGATTTCAGCACGTTATTATTTATTAAACAAAAGACTCCGATAAAATGGAAAAACTGTGTCAAGCCCCGGATCCAGCAGCTTGTAAAGCCTAGTTTAGCAGCAGTAACTCTCATTAGTGGTTTTCTGTAGGACTTCATCAGTCTCTCACGTCGTGGAGGAATTTTATTCCACTCTTTTTTTTCCAACATTGCTTTAATTTATTGTGGTTCCTGTTCAGCTCTCTGAAGGTCCCCCAACAGCATTTCAATCAGGCTGAGCTCTGGACTCTGGACTCTTTATTCAGCTGCTGTGTTTGGGATCAATATTCTGTTGGACCCAGTTTGGTTCAGACTGCAGTTGTTGGACAGATGAACTCACACAGAACCCTTTGATTCATGGTCGACTCAACAGATACTTTCACATATCTCCATCTGCTGGCACTTATCCACAGTCAGGTCACTGAGGCATCAGGTCCAGGAGAGAAACCCAGACCTCCCTCTCCCCAGTGACACCTTCCAGCTCATCCTGGAGGACCCTGAGCTGTTCCCAGGCCAGAGAGGAGACATACTCTCTCCACAGAGTCCTGGGTCTTCCCCAGGGTCTCTCCTAGTGGGACATGCCTGGAACCCCTCTAAAGGGAGGCGTCCAGGTGAACCACCTCAACTGACTCCTTTCAATGTGGAGGAGCAGCGACTTTACTCCGAGCTCACCCCTGATGCTGGAGCTCCTCACTCTATCTCTAAGGCTGAGCCCGGCCACCCTACAAAGGAAGATCATTTCAGCTGCTTGTATCCGGTATCTCATTCTTTAGGTCATGATCCATACCTCATGACCACAGGTGAGGTTTGGAACGAAGGCATGCCAGTAAATCTAGAGCTTTGCTTTTTGACTCAGCTCTTTCTTTACCACAACGGACCGAAGCAACACCCTCATTACTGAGGACGAGGCCCCAATGCATCGGTCCATCTCCCGCTCCATCCTACCATCACTGCTGAACAAGACACCCAGATACTTAAACTCCTCCACTTGAGGCAGAGACTCTCATATAACAGTTCAATCTTTCTGTTCTTTCTGTTCACAAATCCACATCCTGCATAGATGTGAGCTTCCAGAAATACAGGTGCTGGTCATAAAATTAGAATATCATGAAAAAGTAGATTTATTTCAGTAATTCCATTTAAAAAGTGAAACTTGTATATTATATTCATACATTACATACAAACTCATATATTTCAAATGTTTATTTCGTTTAATTT
>NW_013952997.1:75618-79882 GCF_001266775.1 Austrofundulus limnaeus | reverse complement strand
GAAATAAACATTTGAAATATATGAGTTTGTATGTAATGTATGAATATAATATACAAGTTTCACTTTTTAAATGGAATTACTGAAATAAATCTGCTTTTTCATGATATTCCAATTTTATGACCAGCACCTGTAAAGTAAAGGGTGCAGAATTAGGAGGCATGGAGCAGGACTCTGCTGCACTGATGTGGAGGTACCACACATTAACCCTTTAACTTTCCTGTTCCATTGGGTCAAAATGGCCCATGAGGGGCGTAACTAACATCGTCCTCATATCTTTGGCTGTTCATCATTTCAATTTTCTTCTGCTAATGACTGGAACCATCTAAAAACTATACAACTTACATCTTTTCACCCATTTGCATCGTTTAAAAACTCAGTGAGAGCATTGCTTCATTATCGCTGACACGCTTTTAGCAATTTCTGCTTCAATCTCTGTTGTAACTCATGAACCTGTCCTGGTTCTGTTTGTGAAGCTCTCACATGGTCTGTACTGTTTGATGTTAATATATGTTTCCCATCTTCTGTTCTCCTGTTCCTGTATTTGCTGCCTCTTGACCAGGTCATCACTGTAAAGGTTCTCAACTGACTAACAGGCAGTGGTGGGCACCAGTCCGCTAAAGTGCAAATCCACTAATTGCAGACCTGACTATTTCATTTGAGCTTTAGCGGCCTTAATAATTTTTTTAAATTAATAAGTGGATTTGCACTTTCTAAAGTTACAATGCAGTACGGCTAATAACTAATTATCTACCAGTCATCATTATCTTGAACAGCAGAAGATAGGGCTGTCAATAAATCACACAACACACATGATCTATCCAACAACACCCCTTGCGGACAAACACACTATTGGAAAGGTATACATCCTTGCAGACAGTTACTCTCTGTCAGGGTTCTCATTTCCCACAATGCTTTGTGTCTGCTTACATAGCAGGAAGGCAATTTTTAGCACTCCCTTTCCCAGCAAAAACAGTAAATGTTTGTAATCCATACTAAAATTTTGTATGCATTGATTTATTTTACTTTATAATCAGAGCTATTTAAAAAAAGTTTAAACGCTGGAGATCAAAAGCAATCAGCTAACGGTGTTAGAGACTCAGAAATGATTTAAAGATGTTATGCTGATGAAGACAGACATCTAGTGGTCAACTGGAGCAACTACATGGAAAACGTCCTAATCCAGGTAGAAAAAAATCCTAAAGAAAAAATAAGTAGGTCCTCTGGATGGGTTCCTCTTTAGTGAAACGTTTCGTCTCTCCTCCAAGAGACTTCTTCAGTCTGATGAGTTTCATGTGAACTGGAAACTTTAAAATCCAATGGAAACATGAAAAACTTTAAAATCCAAGCTCTTATTTTGAAGGGAAGATACTAGTTTCCTGTTCCCTGTGCTTTCGTTTCCCGTCAGTCCGTCATGTACCCAGAATGCATCGCTTCAGTTTTCCAATAAACAGATTTAAAATTACTTTATTAATGCTTCTTTAATGAAAAATCTACAACAAACAAAAGAAAAAGACAGAGAAGCAGCCGAACTAGCAATCCTCAACAACTTTTTAATTTTTACACCAGGAGCTAAAGTTCTGTTTAAGGAAATCACATCCCCAGCAATCGGTGCGTGTATGATTAAGCTGTACAAGGGTTCATACACCACTAGTTGGCAGTGTTGTACATGTAATGTACTGTACATGACATATTGCCAGCTAGTAAATGTGAAATTGAACTTGTAGTTTAAAATTTGCTTCCGCTTATTTTTCTATGGTAAAAATGTTTCTGAAGTTGCGGACCTAAATATTTTCACAAGGGCTTTAGAAATTGCAGAGCTAATTTTTGGGTTAGCGCTGCCCACCGCTGCTAAAAGGGTTAGGTCAAATAAAACTAGTGAATAAAATATTGTTTTAAAAGCATAATGTACTGAATTAGTTCAGTGATCCTGTTGTCCAAAGATGCTGTGCATCAACATCTGTCCACATCTCCTGGGGCCCAGGTGGTTCCACAGACCATTTGTCATCACTTCATCACATTTTCCAGCCAAACTGGCTGACCTCATCACATTTTGACTGTTTCAGCTTTGTTGCCTTGCTTTGCAGCATAAACGTGCACCAGGGGTGGTGGGTCCAGCCCAGAGTTGTTGGATCCGAGCAGCTGAAATGGCCGGACTTAGCCGTAGAGATAGGATGAGAAGCTCAGAGTAGAGCTGCTACTCCTCTGGATCAAAAGGAGTCAGTTGAGGTGGTTCATCTGATCAGGAGGTTTTCCAGGCATGGCCCACTGTGATGAAGGCTGGGGAAGACCCAGAACTCAGTGAGGGGATTGTTTGCTTTCTCATAGGAACACACCCGGGTCCCCCAGGAGGAACTGGAATGTGTCTTTGGGGAGGGGGGTTGTTGTCTCTGTGATCCACCATTTAGAGGATGGAGACAGAGACGACTTGTTGGAATCTGTTCAGATTAAATTTGGATCATTTCAGATGCTTGTAAAGACAGTATTATTTTCATGATGTCCTGAAACCAAAGATCTGAAGCAGAGAAGACTTTCTTTCCTCACAACACTTTATTTTTTGTTGTTTTAAAGAAAACAAAACAGATTAAAACCCTCAGACTGTCTGCCAACAACTAACAAGCTGTGAAACGTTCAGAATCTGAAGGCTGACGGGTTGCCTGCTCTGTATCCAAGTTATTTACCCTGAAGTCATTGCCATAACTCAGACATCTCAAACTCATTTACAGGTTTCATTTCAAAACTTTTCTTTACCTTCAATAATTACTCAATAATATTTCAGAAACTGAATGTATTAAGCCTTAAATTCAAACAATTTGCAGAGAAAACGTGACTTCACTTCCAAGTTTGACAGAATTAAGCTTTATTGCCTCAATTATCTGCTGGCAGTCCTAAAACATATTAAAATATACATAAATACTGCTGATGGCAAGCTGAGGATGTTTAAATTTGAAATGAAAATATACATTTTTAAAGAACAAGATGAAAGCTAATTATCTTTGACTGTTTAAGAAGAACATTTAGATCAAACAAAAAAATGATTTTTCTTGTAACCCCCCCCCCCCCAAAAAAAAAAACCCATCAAACTTAGACTTTTAAAGGCTTACCACGTTCTTGTTGTCCTTAAAAACAAAAGATTACAGTGACGTAAATAACTCTGAGTCACTCAGAAATAAAACTATTTCATTTAGAAGACAGTCTGAAGATCAGACCCCAGTTTTAGCTCAAATGAACAGAAACGTTACTTCCTGCCTGCATGGTGGCTGGTGTGAACCCATCAGACTCTAAAACCAGTCAGATTTGGTGAGAGGACACCACTGTCACATTAATATTCATTACTGTGTGAATAATAAATCATAAGACCATTTTCTAGAGCATCAAAAATATGAAGCTCTGCAGTGTGAAGCGTGATAAATAGTCAGCATTTGATCGAGAGACAAATTAAAGATCGGTGCATGAAAGGGACACCAGTAAGCTGCACTGTGCGTGGGAACAGCTCAACATGAAGCTGGTCGTTCAAAACAGGAAAAGAACAATCATCACAGGGCAGAAAAACAATTACAGTTTAATTATCATTTAAGCTTTCATTACTACTGTTTTCGAATTTCTTAACAATCTTTTAAAGCAGAGATTTTTAACTTATGGGCCGCGGCCCAATTGTGGGCTGCGAACGCCACCTTCAGGGCCTCAAAAGAACAACAGTTTTTAACTTTGGGTCGCAGAGCGCTGTGGGACCGCATTGATTTTGAATAAGGTGCAATACACTTTCTCACCACTAGTAGCAGTAGTGCACCACTCAGATGTTTAACAACTTTTTCAATATGTAGAAGAGGAACCTTAGAAACCTGCCGAGAATGGAAACTTATTTTAAATGAAAAGTAGAAGCAAAAATGAAAGTAAGTCATAAAAAAAGGCCAAAGTTTGTCACTAATACGAAGTACAGCTTCTGTTTTTACCACACAATATTTTAAAAGTTCAAAACATTATCAAATACTGTTGCAGAGACAGCTATATTTTAATTTGTACTTTAAATTAATTATGAAGTTTAAGGAAAATTTAAACTTGCAAAAAGCTGTTGTTACTGTTATAGTTTGTCAGAAATATGAAAAGCAGCTTCTGCTTGCAAAAGTTTAAAAAGGCTATATTTTCAAATGTATCAAATTTATTTTTACTGTTTTTTAATTGAAACATTTACATAAAACATTTTTAATTTATTTATTTTATGCCCACAACTTTATTTTTTGAATTGTCTATTTTTGTTATTGTTTAT
>NW_013952997.1:73280-74063 GCF_001266775.1 Austrofundulus limnaeus | reverse complement strand
ATCTTGCACCCTGCTGTTATGTGCTGGACTGTCTCAGGGGCCTCCTTGCACAACCTACACCTTGGGTCTTGTCTGGTGTGGTAGATCTGAGCCTCTATTGCVCTYYTYTTTKGHGCCTGTTCCTGTGCAGCTAGGATAAGTGCCTCTGTGCTGTCCTTGAGTCCAGTTTTTTCCAGCCATTGGTAGGATTTCCTAACATCAGCCACTTCAGTTATTTGTCGGTGGTACATCCCATGTAGGGGCTTGTCCTCCCATGATGGTACCTCTAGCACCTCGTCTTCTGTTCCCCATTGCCTGAGACATTCGCTGAGCACATCATCCGTTGAGGCTTTGTCCTTGATGTCTTTATTGATCTTGGATGTTTCATCTTGGACAGTGGCTCTCACACTCACTAGTCCTCTGCCTCCTTCCTTATGGCTTGTGCACAGTCTCAGGGTGCTGGATTTGGGGTGGAACCCTCCATGCATGGTTAGTAGCTTCRGAGTCTTAACATCCYTGGCCTTCATCTCTTCCATTGGCCAGCTAATTATTCCGGCAGGGTATCTGATTATTGGTAAGACATAGCTGTTTATTCCACGTATCTTGTTCTTGCCTTTGAGCTGGCTTCTCAGGACTTGCCTTATTCGTTGGAGGTATTTGGCTGTGGCTCCTTTCCTTGTGACCTCATCGAGGTTGCCATTTGCTTGTGGTATTCCCAGGTACTGTACTTCTAGCTGTGCTCTATGTCTGCTATTGTTCCCTCTGGGAGTGAGACCCCTTCTGTGCGGATGACCTTCCCTCTCT